>NC_058065.1:1995717-2020717 GCF_020085105.1 Siniperca chuatsi | reverse complement strand
GTAGTTATGGGGGAAACGAAGCTTTCTGAAGCACAGAATCACTGTGAAGCAGTTGTGTTGAAAGTGTTTCCATTAGGATTTGCAGATTTGTACCCAGAAGCAGACTCAGAGACAAACCGTGATAAAAGGGGCAGTTATTGTAAAGGGCAGTGGGGAATGGAGATGGAGAGGGTTGAGGGAGCCGAGGGAGTCGGCGTGGCAGTGGCTGA
This sequence comes from Siniperca chuatsi, assembly GCF_020085105.1. NCBI lineage: Eukaryota > Metazoa > Chordata > Actinopteri > Centrarchiformes > Sinipercidae > Siniperca > Siniperca chuatsi. Next base: position 2,020,508 of record NC_058065.1, on the reverse strand, counting down.
GGGAGACTGAGGCAGGCTGACGGGTGGATGAATCCATTGTGGCTTGCTGGAGACGGCGTGGAGTGTCAGGTGAGAGCAGGCAGGCAGGTGAGCCTGGTCTGAAGCACAAAGGCCGACTGAATTAGGCAGAGGTAAATCAAACAGGGACATCACTAAGCTTGCAACACGAGGAGGCCAGAGAGGTAAACTATTGTATTTTGCCTGCTCCCTTGTGAACTGTTTGCCACCTTGGACTCACTCCCCTGCTTCCACCACTGCCAGCCGGTAACCTATCTGCCTTTTGTCTGTTCATTACCTGTCTGCCTACCGGTCTGCCTGTACTTACCTGCATACCACCACCCAATAAACACTGTAGTCATCCAGCTACTTCACCCTGATACCGCTTCCTGATAATCTGCTTTTGGGTCCACATACCAGTACACAGCACATACGACAATTTTGGACTAAAGTGAAACATAAAAGGAAAAATCCTTCCCTTTTACTCCCACTGGCAAACTGCAGAATAAAATCTGTCTTAAATGTCAAAGAGCTGCAGAGGTTCGTCTGAGATGTTGCAGTACAGAATGAGAACAGTTCGGTTTGAGCCTTTTATTTGCATTTGATTTAAACAAACAGGAAGTAACACCACTTAGTGCTTTTGATCAGCGGTGCAATCAACAAGAATAAAGCTTGTCTAGATTTGGTTTTCATGCATCTTTATTTTTTCACGCGTGCTGTTTCTATTTTTATTTCCTGTTTAAATGTGTACGATCCTCAGCGTCGACCTGTTGAGTATTTACAGTCGTTTTACTGTTCAGATAACTGATCTTATTCTCCATCTCGCTGCTCCGACAGCTGCACCCAAACAAACGACTGTCCATCTGCAACTACAATCTGAACTAAAGCTGTGACCTGACTCTAAATATAATCCATCCGAGCATGTAGTATAAAGTACTGCAGTAAAGTACATGTAGTATAAAGAACTTAGTTAGCACCACCTAGTGGACAGGTAGTAGAACTCCACCCTCTGATGTGTGATTTCTGAAACTGACTGGGTTTCTGCCACAGGTTAGACTGGTTTTGACGTCACACGGATGTGTTTTAGACTTTGACTCTGATGTTATGAGGGTGTGACGGCGTCCTCAGGTCAGACCAGCACACAGACACCAGGACGGACGAGTGTTTCCTACACATGTGAAGGTGGAAAGTGTCTCTACGTTGACCTGAAGTGAGTTCAGCAGGTGAGAATCCGACCAGAGGAATCTGTAAATGTCTGATGAACACTTTGATCACATTGTGATGTAACGCTGTTAAACTGTACAGTAGAGATGTTTCTTGATGCTGATTGGCCGTTTGAAGCATGCTGTAGAATTTCTCTCCGAGTTAAAGAACAGTGATTTTAGAAAGATTTCCACGTAACATCATTAATGTTTTCTCAAGTAGAACCAACAGCAGTCTGATTGTAAGTGCAACAAAAATGGCTCAAAACCAAAATGGCCGACGGATGGTCAGAAATGCTCAGGAATATCTTGCCAGTCCTTCTATAATTGGAGGCCCTTGCAGGTAAATGCTTGGAAACCTCAAGTAACAACTAAGGAGTAATATAACTGTTCAAATGTCCAAGTATTGATTTTATATTGCGAGGAAATTACGTTTAATCATCATCATGCATTGTTGACTATATTTCAACTACAATTCATACTATTACTGCAACTTTGGTGTTTTTGAAAATTCTTCACTGCAGTAATGCTGTAAATCATTTGATATGGTTTCTTCAGGGCCGATACCGATTATTAGTAATCAAGGAGACCGATAACCGATATTTGGAACCGATATACATTTGCAGTAAAAATGAAAATCTTAGTGTCAAAATTTAGAATAACACAAACTCCAACATAAAACTTATTTTATTTACTTTTTATTAGTTTTTCTTTTAAAGAACACAACCAAAATACACTTAAAAAAAGGTAAAAGTAAAATAAACAACCTGCTGCAGCCGCTTCCAACATGGTGAAGGAGCTACAGCACCTAGATCTAAACCCCGACACCAGGGCCAAAAGGAGGAGGGTGTGTAAGTTTTGCACAGACAGAAAGACAAAAACTGTCATCGCCTGCTGCAAGTGTGGCAATTCCATCTGCAAGGTGCACGCCTTATCCATTTGCAGCTCATGCTCTAGCTGAACTGAACTCTGTCTCTCACACTCATGCACACAAACGCACATGCACATATATACTGTTCTGAAGGTTCTTGAATTTTGTTGAATAAATCTTGTTCTTGTTGTGAACTTGAATTTTTGTTTTATTTCTAGAACAAAAAAAGGTAATGGGCATAACAAATAATGCATAAAAATCCAGTTTGCATTTAGTATATGGAAAATATTTCATTTTTTGTGGTTTTTTCATATAAAACAACAGTGATTTTCTGTAAAGAAACTGGCAATTAAAGGGTTAAAATCCTGAAAATGACTGAATATTTAACTGTTTTGATCAGGACTGATGTGGGTTAAAAAAACTAAATCAGTTAAAGTGAAAAAAAAAATAAAATATAATAATTTTATGGCAATAATTTGACAAGTACATTTTTTGTTCCCTAATGCACTGAGTGTGAGTTTTTTTTTAAATCTAACACTGCACAAAAAATAATAATGCATAAAAATCTATTTTGTTGTTAATCATTGACATATCCCAGGCTGTGATAATCCCCCCTAAAAAAATCCAGTTTGCATTTAGTATATGGAAAATATTTCATTTTTGGTGTTTTTATCATAAAAATTTACAGTAGCATCATGTAAACACATTGGCAATTAAAGGGTTAAAATCCTAAAAATTAATGAATATTTAATTGTTATGATCAGGACTGATGTGGGTTAAAAAAAATTAATCGGTGAAAGTGAAAAAAAAAACTAATGTATAATATTTTTATGGCAATAATTTGTACAGTACATTTTTTGTTTCCTAATACACTGAGTGTGAGTTTTTTTTTAAATCTGACACTGCACAAAAAATAATAATGCATAAAAATCTATTTTGTTGTTAATCATTGACATATCCCAGGCTGTGATAATCCCCCCTAAAAAAATCCAGTTTGCATTTAGTATATGGAAAATATTTCATTTTTTGTGTTTTTATCATAGAAATTTACAGTAGCATCATGTAAACACATTGGCAATTAAAGGGTTAAAATCCTAAAAATTAATGAATATTTAATTGTTTTGATCAGGACTGATGTGGGTTAAAAAAATTAAATCGGTGAAAGTGAAAAAAAAAATTAATGTATAATATTTTTATGGCAATAATTTGTACAGTACATTTTTTGTTTCCTAATACACTGAGTGTGAGTTTTTTTTTAAATCTGACACTGCACAAAAAATAATAATGCATAAAAATCTATTTTGTTGTTAATCATTGACATATCCCAGGCTGTGATAATCCCCCCTAAAAAAATCCAGTTTGCATTTAGTATATGGAAAATATTTCATTTTTTGTGTTTTTATCATAGAAATTTACAGTAGCATCATGTAAACACATTGGCAATTAAAGGGTTAAAATCCTAAAAATTAATGAATATTTAATTGTTTTGATCAGGACTGATGTGGGTTAAAAAAATTAAATCGGTGAAAGTGAAAAAAAAAATTAATGTATAATATTTTTATGGCAATAATTTGTACAGTACATTTTTTGTTGCTAATACATCCAGGGTAACTTTGAAAAATTGCTGTTTAAGGGTTAAAAGAACAGTGAAGTTCAAAGGTATTTATGCAGCATTTTCACGTTTTCTAATAATGAAAAATTGTACTAAAGTTGGGGTGTGAAATTATAAGAAGAATCTGTCTTTTCATGGTATTTTACTGTAATTTGATGGGAACAGTTTGACAACTTTTACCATTTTAAATAGATTTGTTTTACATCGCACATTAATCAGCATGTTGTAGTCGACCTTTTATTAATTCAGCTGTTGGGGCCATTTTGTCTCTTGTAGTTTTCTCTTCAGACTTTTCTGTGTTGAAGGGGAGCTGAGCAGGAGCGAAGCCATTTTGAATGTATGTTTCCTTGTGAGCTTTGAGTTGGCCTTCACTGTCAAAACAACAACTAAAGTCTAAACTGAAGTTGTGCCAACAAACCAAGCCCTTCTCTCTGTTCTCGCTTCGTCAGCTGTGGAACGCAGGAAAACCAGTTTTCAGGTGTCTGTTTGCTGCCAGCTGCTGGTTTGAGGAGAGGAGGAGGAAAATAATCGATCCGTGAATACGATTGGTGGACGGGGGGACGAAAGAGTAGCAACCAGTGGATGGATCTTTGAACCGCCAGGGATCAACAATCCCATAATCCTTTAAAAATGATTCAGTACTCCTTGCTGACCTGGAAAGTGGCTGAATGGTTTTAGAGGATTGGTCCAGTTTTGGGTTTAGGACACAACTGACTTCAGCCACCAAACACTGATGGTGTTGCTGAATTAATGCAGAGCAAATATTTGAAAGAGACAGTTCTGCTGTAAATGTGTGTCAGATATGTGCAGGTTAGTTTCTGTCGACCTCTCGGTCTCTTTGTCGACGCAGTTTGTGTTTGTCACATGTTCTCCCTCCACCTTCAGTAACTAACCTGGTTCTTCTTCTTCAGTGTTCCTGCACTTGAGCCTGAAAACTGATCAGCTGTTTTTTCTCAGACTGTACAAAACTACACACACAACAGTGAGTCAAAGAACACCTGCTGTTTCTTTACCTGGAGACACGTTTAGGAAAACTCATGCTGTGATGTCAGAGCCTCTAGGAGGCGGGGCTTGTGTTGTGTTCCCTCACGGTCAACCAATCATGGCGGAGTAGTTTTACATACTTTAACACGAGTCTGGGGGGAATGTTAAGGTGGTCTGAAGGGTTAAAATGGTCTAAAAGCTAAAGGTGGAGTTTACATGAACATGAGGACTGACTGATTTGGACTCATAGAGGAATAATCAGAGTATTTACTGCCCTCCAGTGGCCACACTGAGTCACTGCAACACCACGTTACACTGATGTGTGTCCAACAGGATCCACGGTTATTATTAGGATCAATATGTACTAATCAGTAGTGATGACGTGATGAGGATTGGTGATACAGTCCATATCAGTATGAGGGTCAGTATTAATATGTGTATTCATGATAGTTTCTCTGTGAGTCACTTTAACAGATCCATCCAGATGAATATGAAGCATGAATGATCACATCACTATCAGTGTGGTTATTTAATGACGTGGAAAGAAAAGAGATGGTGAATGTATTTAATATTTTAGTAAACATGTTCAGTTCAGTCTGTGCTGTTTGAATTAAAGCAAAGCAAAATGTCATCTTGTTGTGAAAATCTGCTGCTGTTCCCGCCTGGCCTGCTTCCATTTCGCTGAATGGAAAGCTCCCACTTACTCTCCTCAGTAAATTCATTTATCATTTCCAAACTTGGACTGTTGGAACAGAAACGCTCACTAATTACCACATCACCGCATCACAAGCTCATTCACTCACCTGTTCACTGAAACGCTGTTCACTGTCTGGGTTCATCTCGAGAGGAGAAGCTCAAATGTGGGATGACGTAGTGATGCTTCTTTAATGAGCGTCCAGAGGGAGATTTAGATGTTTGACTGTCGACATTAATCCTGGAACTGAACCTGACGATGACAGGAAAGATGGCCGACTGAAAGTAACGTTAACGTCACGTCCGCAGCACCTGATGAAGTTACGTCAGCTCAGCTCTTTAGAAACGTCGGCGTGCTGCCTGCACGTTTGTCTCAGCTGTTTGTTGCTGCTTCCTGTCGAACTCTCAGCGGACTGCAGATTAATTCAGTCCATGAATAATCAGATAACATTACTGACGGAGACAGAACGTTACAGAATGGAAGAGGCTTCTTGTTAACGGCAACAGGTCAAACAGATAAATCAATTCTGAACAAGAGATATTATTGGCTGCTGGAGGAAACTGTTGGACCAATCAGGAGCTACAGCGTGCGATTCTACAGCTCATTCAATAAAACTTTGCATTAAAACAGTAATTAGTTTATTTGTCCATCTTTCACACGATTGTTTAGTTTTTATTTGTGGAAGAAAAATGTATCATTTTGTCATAGTTCAGGTTTATAAAGGTCACTTTTTATTTAGCTTTAGTCTCATTTTCGTCTTGAAAAAAAGTTTTGTTTTTTGTTAGTTTTTGTGGTTGTAATTAATAGTTTTCCATTCATGTTCAGTTGATGAAGATGAAGCAGATGAAGGATTTGTGTTAAATATTCACAATATTTTAAATCTGCACTTCACTGCAGCTTCATGACGCCATCTAGTGGCCTGATAGTAGAAGTCCAGCAGCTGATGGCAGCTTCCTCTGCCTCACTGCTGTCTGACTGCATTCAGCTGACACTGATATGAAACAGAAAGTAACAGCCAATCACTGGAGGAGCAGCTGATCTTCTTACAGGAGAAATGATGGAAAGGAGGATTTCAGCTGATGTGCAGATGAAGGATTTGTGTTTCCTCTCCAGATCAAAGTGTGTGTGAGCTGATGTGGATGTGAGTTCAGCAGCATGAATCAGTGTGAGGACAGAGAGGAGGGAGCCCCTCCCTCTAAAACCAGTCTGTGTGGGGAACATGGCAGCCAGACCAGAGCTCAGAGGTGAGATGAGGATCTCTAACTGTCCATGACTCTTCTCCATGTCAGAGCTCAGCACTCAGATCACTGCACCATCATTATTCACACTCAAAGCTCTGTGTGTGTTGTGTTCAAGGCCAGAGCAGCAGAGACCAGACTCTGCTGGACCTGGACCTGATTCTGAACCTGGACCTGAGCCTGAGCCTGAGCCCAGCTGTGTGTCCTTCAGGAGTGACCGGTCGAAGGAGTTTTATATTGATTTTAAACGAGGACATGTCTCTGCCAGACAGTAAGTAGTTGTCAGCATTCAAAGTGTTGGACAGTCTGACCTAAAATGTTCATATTTCCCTCCTCATGTTGCTCACTGCTGATGTTTGTCCTCATTAAGTCCAGTCTGACCAGTTGTCCTTATAATGTTCCTGTTCTCCTAGAGTGATGATGATGAAGGTCAGATGAAGATTAGTATTAAAGGACAGGTTCACGTGTTTTCCAGTCCGTCCCTAAACAACACTGACGTGCCCACATGTACACTGAAAGAGTTGTTGGTGGCTGGAACTGGTCCTCCTGTGCACACTGGCCCTGAACAGATCTCTTCCTCATGTGATTTCAATGGAAGTGGTGGAGGACAGAATCCACAGTCCTGGTTCTGTGGAAAAACACATTGTAGAGTTCAGTTGAGGATAATATGAGGCTTCAGCAGTCTGACATACACAAATCAAGTGGGGATCTTCCAAAGTCTCTTTAGTCTGAAACTGCTCTTTGAATTTTGTCCTAAAAAGCTTCACCTACCAAAGTCTGTAAATAACAGTCAGGATATTTGTGGTGAGTCTAGTAATGCAAACGTTAGAATACAGGCCAACAGTGTCGCTGCTGACGGACCCCACAGTTCAGTTTGTTATCTGTCAGTAACAGTAAAATCTGCTCAGAGATCAGGACATTTAGTCCTGCTTTGGTCCAATATTTTATAGGAAAATGAAGCGATGATACACAGACTGAAATCATTCAGCTTCATGTTTTATTGAACTTTGGTGTGTTGATCCTTTTCTTGCTGATAGCTGCTAGTTTCTCCAGCAGCTTCTGAGTCTGAAGACTAAAAAGTGATTTTCCATCCCTGGTGGTCTTCCTCTCTGTCCAACAGGATCTATGGGAGACCAGCTTCTTATTTCCCTCCTCATGTTGTTGATACAAGAATTTAAAACTATATATATATATATATATATACACGCACATAATGATGTTAACAGTAATTAACATTAGGAATAAGGTAGATGTATTTATAATTTTTACAACACAGGGTTGTACGAGATTTGCTTTATTATTACTGTTCGTAAATGTTTTCCCTAACTGTTGCCGTCTTGCCGTCAGACAGCCCTTTCCTACGGGAACCTGAAGCCTTAGATCTTCAACCATAGCAACTATAACCATCACAGAGAGTCTGAGGAAACACAGCTGCTTTCTTATTGATGCTGCTGATGGAAGAACTCAGATGTCTGAGTGCTGACAATCAGACAGCTGCTCAGTTTGCTTTGTTTCCTACAACATGAGAGAACTGTTTCTACAGTGATTCACTCTGCAGTGCCTTTAAGAAAAGTTGTGTTTCAGTGGTGGAAAACAGTTCTGCTGGATGGCCGGACAAAACAACCAGCAAACTGTTTTCAGTCAAATGTCTCCACAACACACTGTTAGTCTGTGTTCTGGCTGCAGTGCAGATTATATACTGTGTTTATGTGTTTCTATCAGGAGGAAGCTGGAAAAACCAGAACCCAGCTGTGTGTCCATGAAGAGTGACAGGTCCATGTATCGTCGTATATTCTTCAAAGATGGACGTCACTCTGCTGATCAAAGGTGAGGATTTAAAACTGATACAAAAAACTAAACAGTGTGTTTGTATCAGATTCTCAGCTATGAGATCTCCAGTTTTTAAACCTTTACTGACTTATATGGAAGTTCTCTGAGCACCAATGTTCTCTTTCAGCAGCAGCTGCCTCACACTCACACAGTCAAACACATTCCCAGTGGGAGCTGCCCAGTACAACCAGTCTGATACAACCAGACACTGAGCGGCTCCACTGGAGGGCCTTTGCACAGGTGATGTTAGCAGTGTACACTGAGGGAGAGTCAAGTTTTAGTCACTCACACACAGAGTCACGAGTCGATCTTCAATCAGGCGGGATTTAATATCAGCTGAGGAGTAGTACGAGGAATACTCACAGATCCAAGAAAAGCTGAATGTATATATACACCATTCTAGACACTGACCTTTGACCTTAGTTGGGGCCCTTCTTGGTTACCTTCAAAATATATTTATCTTACTTTCCTGGACAACAAAGACACATCTGGAAACTCTTTTTCATTTGGGACGCTGTCCTTTACGTTACCTCATAACATGTCATTCCTAACCCTTCCAATTGAGATATTGTAGATAAACATACTCTAAACTATAACACATGCAACTTCAACATGGATTGACCGATGTTCAACCTAACAATGACCAACACTTTAATGTAAGGGAAAACCATCTGATTCAATGTTGTAATCAACACTTTAACTCAAAGAACCTTTAGCTTGTGTTTGTCTCTGTGTGGACAGACATAATGTGAGCTAATTCTTCATGATTCCTCCACAGAGTCGACCAGGAGAGCTCAGAGGTTCCCAGTGGTCAGTCTGCCCAGCAGCATCAAACACACCTGGACTCCATATTTATGGTCTGTACATGTACAACAGCTACTTTTACATCTCTTCTAGTCACAATAATCTCCACGCTGCACTTTTTAGACCAGTGGATTGTCAGTCTGTCCAACATGGATCTGATGTTTGCTTCCATGATTTTAGTTTGATTGTTTCGTTCATATAATCATCTGTTCCAGCTGCTGGAGGAGAACATTGTCACTTTTGTGAAGAACGAACTGAAGAAGATCCAGAAGGTTCTGAGTCCAGATTACCCAGAATGCTTAGAGAGTCAGAGGGAGGATGAGGAGGTGTTGGACGGTGAGGAGGAAGAGCAGAGGAGGAGCAGCAGAGAGGCATTTCTGAAGATCACACTGCACTTCCTGAGGAGAATGAAGCAGGAGGAGCTGGCTGACTGTCTGCAGAGCAGTAAGAGGATTTCTCTAAAGATTAAACATGCTGGATAAACGGGACATTTACTGACGTCTCAAGAGATGGAGGGAAATATGTTTAGATATGAATTCTTTAGGGGAATTGCATTGACATATTATATTTATAAATCACTTAATGATCTTATTTGTTGTGTGTTCGTTCAGGAAGTCATTGTCAGCGTAAACTTAAATCTCACCTGAAGCAGAAGTTCCAGTGTGTGTTTGAGGGGATCGCTAAAGCAGGAAACTCAACCCTTCTGAACCAGATCTACACAGAGCTCTACATCACAGAGGGAGGGACTGCAGAGGTCAACGATGAACATGAGGTCAGACAGATTGAAGAAGCATCCAGGAAACCAGACAGACCAGAAACAACAATCAGACATGAAGACATCTTTAAACCCTCAACTGGAAGAGATGAACCAATCAGAACAGTGATGACAAAGGGAGTGGCTGGCATTGGGAAAACAGTCTTAACACAGAAGTTCACTCTGGACTGGGCTGAAGACAAAGCCAACCAGGACATACACTTCACATTTCCATTCACTTTCAGAGAGCTGAATGTGCTGAAAGAGGAAAAGTTCAGCTTGGTGGAACTTGTTCATCACTTCTTTACTGAAACCAAAGAAGCAGGAATCTGCAGGTTTGAAGAGTTCCAGGTTTTGTTCATCTTAGATGGTCTGGATGAGTGTCGACTTCCTCTGGACTTCCACAACAATGAGGTCCTGACTGATGTTACAGAGTCCACCTCAGTGGATGTGCTGCTGACAAACCTCATCAGGGGGAAACTGCTTCCCTCTGCTCGCCTCTGGATAACCACACGACCTGCAGCAGCCAGTCAGATCCCTCCTGGGTGTGTTGACATGGTGACAGAGGTCAGAGGGTTCACGGACCCACAGAAGGAGGAGTACTTCAGGAAGAGATTCAGAGATGAGGAGCAGGCCAGCAGAATAATCTCCCACATCAAAACATCACGAAGTCTCCACATCATGTGCCACATCCCAGTCTTCTGCTGGATCACTGCTACAGTTCTGGAGGAGGTGTTGAAGACCAGAGAGGGAGGAGAGCTGCCCAAGACCCTGACTGAGATGTACATCCACTTCCTAGTGGTTCAGTCCAAACTGAAGATCATCAAGTATGATGGAGGAGCTGAGACGGATCCACACTGGACTCCAGAGAGCAGGAGGATGATTAAGTCTCTGGGAAAACTGGCTTTTGAGCAGCTGCAGAAAGGCAACCTGATCTTCTATGAATCAGACCTGACAGAGTGTGGCATCGATATCAGAGCAGCCTCAATGTACTCAGGAGTGTTCACACAGATCTTTAGAGAGGAGAGAGGGCTGTACCAGGACAAGGTGTTCTGCTTCGTCCATCTGAGCGTTCAGGAGTTTCTGGCTGCTCTTCATGTCCATCTGACCTTCATCAGCTCTGGTGTCAATTTGCTCTCAGAAGACCAAGCAACCTACGATGAATCTGCAGTGACACACGTGTACCAGAGTGCCGTGGACCAGGCCTTAAAGAGTCCAAATGGACACTTTGACTTGCTCCTCCGCTTCCTCCTCGGACTCTCACTGCAGACCAATCAGACTCTCCTACGAGGCCTGCTGACACAGACAGGAAGTGGGTCACAGACCAGTCAGGTAACAGTCGAGTACATCAAGAAGAAGATCGAAGAGACTCCCTCTGCAGAGAAAAGCATCAATCTGTTCCACTGTCTGAATGAACTGAATGATCGTTCTCTAGTAGATCAGATCCAACAGTCCCTGAGTTCAGGAAGTCTCTCCGCAGATAAACTGTCTCCTGCTCAGTGGTCAGCTCTGGTCTTCATCTTACTGTCATCAGAAAAAGATTTGGACGTGTTTGACCTGAAGAAATACTCTGCTTCAGAGGAGGCTCTTCTGAGGCTGCTGCCAGTGTTCAAAGCCTCCAACAAAGCTCTGTAAGTAGGATTTATTACTGATTTAATACTCCGCTATCTTTCAACGGGAGAAAAAAATAAATAACTTATTGTTTCCTTACTGTTGTCTCTCCAGACTGAGTGACTGTAACCTCTCAAAGAGAAGCTGTGAAGCTCTGTCCTCAGTTCTCAGCTCCCAGTCCTCTAGTCTGAGAGAGCTGGACCTGAGTAACAACGACCTGCAGGATTCAGGAGTGAAGCTGCTGACAGCTGGACTGGAGAGTCCACATTGTAAACTGGAAACTCTCAGGTCAGATTAAGTCACAGATTGTCTAATTATTTAAGTTATTTCTCTATATTTCAAGCTCCACTTAATTTCACAGAGCTGCTCAGGTCAGGATTCATTAACCCATTAAACTGATGACCATTTAAAATGTGGTTTACATTAGTTGATAAACAGCTAACCTGTGTAGGATTGTTTCTGCTAATAGGAATTGTGTTACAACCCTGCAGGTGACTAGGAATAAGGGAATATGCTGCAGATGAAGTCAGGCAAGCGCTCCTAAGTTACAAAGTTACAAGCTTCTGCTCAACAGTTAAATACCAAATGACCAACAGTAGTCAAGTGAGGCGAGGGACAAAGGGTTACGGGTGACGCCAAATCATGAAACAAACAAAACAAAACACGCTTCCTAACCCGACAGATGCCCACTGAATCACTGCAGCTGAAAATTAAATAAAAGCCTACCTGGCTTCCACTACTCTTACCTGTTGAAATAAAACACACTCACAGTCACCCGTAAGACCTAGTGTTAGACCAGACAGTCAAATGACCTACGTGTGGTGCGAAAATAATGGATATATGAAAATAACAAAGTAAATCTACTGCCCCGATCCACTAAACTGAACCCACTAAACTACTACAACAGAGAGACAGAGAGGTGGACTGCTCAGATTAACTCGCAGCCGCCTCAGGCATTTCCACGAAGCAGCTTTTTTCATCTTGAGTGATGATCGGACAGGTTTGGGATTAGTGGCTGGAACCAGTGACAAAAAGAGGAAGCACCAGCCGAAGACGGGGAAGACTGGGGCGCGAACACAGGTGGGCAGTCCGGAGGTGTTGACCAAGGAGGAATCCCTCGGGAGGAGCGGATGACGTGTTGACCAGCCCTAACTGAGAGAGGAAAAGACTGCGCCCCAGTAAAACATAACAATATAAAGAGCTGCTACCCGAAGACCATAATAATTTGTCAAAGAAGCTTTACCTTAACTTCAGCAATAGTTCCTAGACTCAGATAATTCATTTGCACAAGGATTCTGGTGATCCATTTTCTAAGTCTGATGCAAATTGTTTTCTTTCCTGTGTTTATGACTTAGGAGCAGGTGAAAAAACAGGTTTTGCCAGGATAATGTTTTTAAGTGTTTGTTGTTGTAAACCCAATTCAGCCACAAGAGGCTGAAGTGCACCACTACCCCATGTTTTAAGTAGGAATAAAGCATTCATGTTTTCTTCCAGGTGAGTTTTAATTTCTCCATGCACTCTAAACACCTAAACCTATCACCTGGATGAGTCCTGTTTGGGCTGTAGACTCTTTAAACATTTAGATCACAATGGCATGGTTACTGTTGAATCCCTGATTCAGTCACTGTATTTATTTATGTATTTATTTGGAGAGTCTCCTCTTGTATCTGTTGGACGCAGCAGGACCCTCAGATGATCTGCCATGTGTGTTGTTTTGTGTGTTTGCAGGCTGTCAGGCTGTCTGATCACAGAGGAAGGCTGTGCTTCTCTGGCCTCAGCTCTGAGCTCCAACCCCTCCCATCTGAGAGAGCTGGACCTGAGCTACAATCATCCAGGAGACTCAGGAGTGAAGCTGCTGTCTGCTGGACTGGAGGATCCACACTGGACACTGGAAACTCTCAGGTATGAAGAGGTCTCAAAATGAGCAGGGGGGGCAGGGAGAAGCAGGCCGGAGGCACAGATTGTGTAGATGTGTATGAGAGTAATGTAATGTCCATGTCTGCATGCTGAAAGAGGACGTGCTGGTCTGACCCCCCTCCTCCTTTCAGGGTGGAGCCCGGTGGAGTCCGATGGCTGAGACCAGGTCTGAGGAAGTGTAAGTGTGTTTTTACTTTGATTCATGAAAACAAAGCAGCACACATTCAGCCATCTTCAAACTGTGACATCACTCATTCACGTCTCTGATGTCGTCATCAAACAGATGATAGATTAATAACTGCAGCTGTGTTGTGTCTCGTTCTCTCCATCAGATTCCTGTGAACTCACACTCGACACAAACACAGTGAACACAACGATCAAACTGTCTGACGACAACAGGAAGGCGACACTTGTGAAGGAGGATCAGCCATATCCTGATCATCCAGACAGGTTTGACTACTGGTCTCAGCTGCTGTGTAGAAATGGTCTGACTGGTCGCTGTTACTGGGAGGTCGAGTGGAGAGGAAGAGTTGTTATATCAGTGAGTTACAGAGGAATCAGCAGGAGAGGAGGCAGAGAAGACTGTTTGTTTGGAAGGAATGATCAGTCCTGGAGTCTGAGCTGCTCTGTTGGTGGTGGTTACTCTGTCTGTCACAATAACAGAGAAACATCCATCTCCTCCTCCTTCTCCTCCATCTCTAACAGAGTAGCAGTGTATGTGGACTGTCCTGCTGGCACTCTGTCCTTCTACAGAGTCTCCTCTGACACACTGATCCACCTCCACACCTTCAACACCACATTCACTGAACCTCTTTATCCTGGCTTTGGAGTCTGGTTCAGGCCTGGTTCCTCAGTGTCTCTGTGTTCTCTGTAGGAGGGAGAGTCTCCTCCTGTTAGAGAAACACATCAGTTGAGTCTGTACAGGATCACAGCTACAGAAATCTTTCAGGTTATTGTCATAAATTCATCAATGAACTCAAAGTGATTTTCAAAGATTTCCTCATTTCCACTGTAAACTTGTTCCACTTCCAGTCCTTTAAAGATGGCTGCTCTTATCATTAAATGGTGGAAATGCCGTTGACTTGTTCCTTCTGTCATGTGTTGTTTTGAATTCTGGCTCTTGTTCCAATAAAAGCAGAATGTTACTGTGAGTGTGTTTGTTGTCTTTCTCAGGTCAGGACTACTGACTGATTCAGCTGAAAGATACAGTATGTGGCCAATAGTCCATAAAGAAATGATTTTTCCCAGTTTGGGTTGGAAGAACTTGGCTGATCCTGCACAGAGCCGTAACCTGAACCCCATCCAACACCTTTGGGATGAACTGGAACGCCGACTGTGATCCAGACCTGATCACCAGCATCAGTGTTGGACCTCACTGATGCTCTGGAGTCTGAATGGGAACAAACCCCTGCAGCAGGTTCAGCATCTGCTGGAAAGACTGAAACCAGAAGAGTGGACATGATGTCACAGTCACATGTTACTCTGTCACATACTGAGGGAATATGTTCAGCTGTCCACATGCTTTTGGCCATATAGTGTATCACAGCCTGACAAACCTGCTGTCTTACATGCAGTGAATGTGTTTGTGGCCGACACCTTCATGAAACTGCAGTGAAACTGTTGAATTCTGGTGTTTTGCAGCTGTAATCAAACAATTACTAAAGTATTGATCAACGCTGCTATCTAGTACATTCTAATTGCCATAGTAATGCTCACTACTTGACTTGTTACTGCACTTGTTGTATCTGCCAGTAGTCAGTATGAAGCAGTGACTCCGGGCAGCCTGTAGGGGGCAGTGTCTCTGCTCTGCTGCTTTTTTAAAGACAATAACATTTTTCCTCCAGTCACATGTTTCCCTCCTCAGCAGCTCCTCCTTCTGATCTCTCTCCCAGTATAATTATATGAGCAGCTGCTTCTTTTTCATCTCTTTATCTCTGCAAGTGTTCACACTGCTGAGAAGAAGCTCACAGAAAGAGAGAGAAAGCAGGGTCTTGATCCAGTGACCTTTAACATGTCATTGAGCTGTAGGTTACAGTGTCGTCTCGACTGCTACAGGTTTTCCACCTTCTTGTCAACATTTTTGAGGATGAAAGGTGAAACTGTGAAGTTTGAAGCAGCAGTTCTCTGTATTAAAGCTCTCTTTGTATCTCGCTGAGCTCCACTGCTGCTTATTATGTTTGTTTGTGGTTTGATTTCAGCTTCTGACACAACAGTAAGAGAAGTAAAGTGAGGAGGAACTGGGACTTCAACCACCCACTCCAGACCTCTGATTTCTTTTCAGAGTGTAGCCGGTATTCCCTGTTTACAGTGTATTTCCCGGTTGTTACGTTTTACAGTGTATTCCCCATCGGTGGATATGAAACAAAAGTTTGTAGTTCGGGGTTTTCCCAGTGATTGTGTGGAGGAAGATTATCATATGGCCTTACAGAAATCAAGAAATGAATTGCTACAAAATAATTCCCCCCAGAAAAAGAAATACTCCAGCATGTTTAATAGCTACACCCTCTACCTCCACCTGCCATAGACTGGGTTCGATCATTAACAACAGCTGGCACATATATAGCAGCCTCGTACATACTAATTGCCGTGTACCTCATGCGTTTGCGTTCAAGCCACCAGAACCTGCCTGCACTTTCCCCCGTCCCATTCCTGCGATCGTGTGGACTTAATACGACTTCTGTTGGGACCGTTTGGGCTCGCCACTCGTTCCCGTGAGCGTTTGTATCTTTTCTTTAGTTAATGAATCACTGAAATGTCGCTGCCTGCCTCTATTGTCTGCATTTGGGTCCTATTCCTTGCTTCCTCGCACTGACAAAAACCCTGAAACACTAAAACATCCACCTATCTACAAATAAGAAATGATATACTTTGAACACACGCTGTCAAATACTGTATATTTACATGTATACCTGCATATACTGTACATCACCACACACTGCATGTATATAAAGTAATCTGTTACATTCTTGTTTACAACTTACAGAAACTAACTTGTGGACACTGTTGTAGTGTTTATATATACTTTTTATGTGTTTGTCTTTTTTCACCTCCTAGTATGAACAATGTTTATCTTTGTTGTCCTTGTTTTTAGCTGTTTGTCTGCCTGTGTGCAACATTGAGAGCAACTTAAAACCGGAGTCACATTACTTGTGTGTGTTCACATACTTGGCCAATGAAGCTGATTCAGATTCTGACTGTAAATAAAAGTAAAAACAGTAGAAACAGTTCCTCTCCTTCATTCTGCTGCTGCACATCAAATTAAAAACCTTCTTCCTGAAAACAATCAGAGTCACTTCTGACAGAAGACATTCAGTCTGAATACAAAAGAAAAGTTTCATCAAACAAAACGCAGCTTTGTTTGATTCAACACGCTCAGATGTTTTCAGCCTGATGTGGTCTGGTATGACCAGGAGCTAATGGCGGCTAACGTTAGCTAATTCAGTAGAAACTGTTGTGTTTGTGACGTCACTGACTCTTCTCTACTCCTGCTCCTGTTACAGGTCAGCTGAGAAACATTTTATTGGTTTAATTACAAAAGTAAACATAATTCTGTGTATCTTTATCCTGTAATTACCACGTGTGGCCACAGAGGTCGCTGTTCAGTCACAGTTACACTTTAAGACTTTTTAAGACGGCGTAGTCCCTCATTCGTCCAGGAGTGTTCTATCGTAGAAAAGGTTTCAGTCGTAGTCATCTGGACACTGTTTTCAGAATCAAGACGTTTCGGCTCCCATCAGGAAGTCATTCACAATTGAGAACGGTTTAAGACTTTTTCTCGCTTTAAACTTCAGAACAAAAAGGATGTTTTCACACTTTATTTTTTAAAGTTTGATTGTCCTTCTGACTTCGCTGCTCTGCTTTCATACATTTACGTGAGGCTTTCATCGTCAAACAGCGGCTGTTTATTATCGCAGCTGAAGACAGAAAGATGCTGTCGAGAGAGCAACAAACAGGAGGATGAAGTCACCTCACCTGTGTGCAGCCGAACACTTTGATCACTTTCCTCCTGACCAGTAGGGGGTGCAGTTTCATTGTTTAGCACCACAGAGTATTACAATCCACACTGTATTCTGGAAATGTGCGACTCGTTCCCTCACTGTGGCCCTGTACTTATGATACAGTTTGTTTGCTTTTTATATTTTTGTATATCTGAAAAACATCCCTCAGGCTGAAAGTGGCCTGAGAGGCAAAACCCGGGGAAAAAATGGAGCATGTATCATAAAGCTGTGAGTTTACATAAATACATGACGGTGAGTCAGATGGATCAGAGAGATTCTTCAACATTTAGAAAATAACGGAAAAGACATAAAGCTGTCATCAGTTTTCTAACCTGGACGTTATTTTGTGAGGCTTCGTGCTGAAGTTGACGAAGCAGCGTGAAAACAAACGTTAAGGTTGAGCTCATTTTAACTGCTTTATATACTGTTGGGTAGTTTAATCTGCAGCAATGCATCATGGTCTATAAGATCATCACGTGTCTGCAGCGCCGCTGTCCTGTGAGAACCACGTATCTCTAAAAAGTCTTCCTGAGCTCAGAGAAACAGCCTGTTTTCAGCTCTGTGACGACGCGTTTTCCAGCTGATCCGAGGGGGGGTTAAAGAGTTTATTCAGCTTCAGGAGGAGGAGGAGTTTCCTCAGCACGTGAAGGAAACTCTTCATGAACTTTGAACTCTTGATACAAATGTTGAAACAAATGGATTCAATAAGAGATTTAAAGATAGATTCAGATCAAATGATATCAGTCCATCTCTGTTGTCTGTTTGTCAGCATGTTGTCAACATTAACTATTTAAAATGACGCCATAAAATATTCTGAATATTTTGTAATTTTCCACAAACACGCTCATCCAATCAGCCGAGACCCCTGAATGGTCAGAGTATCACATGACGTCACTGCATACGTGTCCATTTCTAACAATTCTTCACCAGAACTGAATTTCACAATGAAATCCAAAGTTTCCTGACGATGTGTTTCAGGTGCGGACGAGGACGCGGTCTGCAGGTGAAGATGAGTGAGAGCTGAATTTTTCTGAATGTTACAGACTTCTTCTTGACTTGTACCTGCAGGTAAGCTGGACACCTGATAGAAACCACGCCCACTGAGACGTCTGTGCGAGCAGAAGACAAATACTCCTGTCTCATAGATTCACAGCAGCTGCAAACACCCGCTTCACTTCCCCTCACTTCACTTCATTTCCTTTGCAGAAGGAAGAGAGAAGCGTGACGTCCCTAACTGGGCGATGACCTCCTCCGACTCCTCCAGCCGGGTGGAGGAAACCGGCTACGACCGAATCCGAGACCTGGCCAGAGCCTTCCGGGCTCATTTTCCCTCCGCAGACCGACTCGGGTACGGAGTCCACGAGCCGGACGAGTAGAAACACAAACAGGAAGTTCAGTTTGTGAAGCCAATCAGAAGCAGGTGAGTCAGGTGAGGGATGATGTCACTTCTTTGTTGTTGAATCACTGAACGCTAAAAGTGTTGAAGTGAATGAGACGTTTAACTGAAGCTCAGTCTGACACGGTAACAGGATGTTATTCAAACTCTTGATGACGCTACATCCCGGTCCTTTCTGGCCATAACCTTGACCTTCTTCTTGACCTCCGTGGACAATAAGTGCCTCAGTGTGTGATACCTGTGCTACAACTGGCCACAAAGTCTGACTATTAGAATATTTGGCAGATTCCAGATCCCAGTGTGACCTTCAGGACCAGAAACAGGTCATTGAGTGTTTCCTAAAAACACACTTTCATACGGACTTCGTTGTAATCAGATGTGAAAAGGATTTGTTTCTTGTCATAACGAGTAGCTGGACGGTGACTTGATGATCCAGCAGCATCAGTTACATTTGAATGGCTTTGTTTCCTGTTTCCTTCTGTCTTTTACAGACACAGAGGAACATTTTCCCTCTGAATGCTGGAAATCTTTGAGCGTTTGTTGCGCTGCCTGGAAATTCTTCTTTCAGCAGAAAATGATAAATTTTTTATAGTCTCCCCATTGGCTTTATATTAGATGTCGCCATTCCTGTAGTTTTTACTTTACTCTTTTATTTTTTACAATTTAAACATTTTGATCTTTCAGCTACTTAGCTTACTCAGGTTCAGATTAAAAAAATCTAAATAAAAAAATAATTGTTTTATTTTGTCCCAAGGAAAAAAATCAAACAAAACAAAAAGTTACAATCTAAATGTAAAAAGAGAAAGAAACAACGGTGTAAAAACAGGCTGAAAAAGTTGCGTCAGGTCGCTTCATCATAGCACAGAAGTCTCAGGGGCGGATATCTGGCCCTTTAAAAGAGAACAAGATCATACAAAGAGTTCAAAGACTTAGTGGTTCGCATGGTGCTGTTGTCGGCTCACTGGTTAACAGTTTGCATGGCTTTAAGTCCTGGTTGTGGTCTGTATGCTGCAGGAGCAGAAGAGGACTCTGCAGTGGCAGCTCAGAGTGGAAACTGTTGTCTTCCTCGTGTTACGTCTTTGAAAACAAGCTGCCGAGGACAGGGAGGGAGGAGCTGTTGCTGGCTGCATGACCGCGGCAGGTTTCGACTTGTTAGTGAGCTGTCAGAGGAGCTCATGTGGTCGGCTTGGTGCTGGAGCGCTGCAGTCAGACCCATGGAGGCCTGAAAACGTGGGGTCGCTGCTTCCACCCCCTCAGCTGGGGTTTGACCTTTAAAGGCAGACGTTAGACATCAGTTCCACGTAAGGAACAAGTGTGTTTCTTTTCCAACAGGGACCAACAGATCCAGATCCCAGACCTGTCAGCTGCTTATCTCGCTGAGCTGCTCCTAAAGTCGGTCGCATGCTCGTTGTTGTATTTCTTGTTGACACCTCTGAGGAGTAAAGACAGGAGCAGCTTTAGACCTGACTAATCTTCCTTCACGTCCCTGAGCTCCAGCTCTGAACAGCCACAACTCACTTGTTCCTCTTTGGACGTGTTGAGAACCAACATGTTCCTGTATTTAAAGTCTGAACTACTGCAGCTGCTTCTGCTTGGGACAACAGTGAAGAAGAAGAAATGTGACACGATGACCATCACTTCATCTGTCTGCGCTCTGACTCAGCATGTTGGGTTTCATCTTTCAGACTCTTTCAGACTCTTCATCATTTAACAGCTGATGTGATCTGTGTTCATTAAACTGACACATTAAGCTGGTTACTGCTGATACTTGAACTACATGAAGCTGAGAAGACGTGTGTACTTTTACTGCTGATGGTGGTCATTTTTTACAGTGCGTTCCCTGGCTATTCTTTACAGTGTATCACCTGCTTGTCACCCTGTTTTTTTTTGCGTCACAGCTTCTTCTCTCCGGTTAAAAGGGGAAGTTTTCACAGTTTTTACACTTTAATGACTCTTTGTTCGTCTCTGATCTCAGGTCAGTTTGTTTTCAGCAGAAACAAGTTCAACAGCAGATTAAAATCCTCCTCCAATCAGAGCTGCAGTCACCTGTGCAGGTGAGTCTCTGATTAGCATTAATAATATGTGTCGTGTGGAGGAAAAGCAGCCGAATCCAAACCTGGAGAAATTGGTATTTTCCTCCAGAGGTTCAGTTTGTTTTTCACACCGACAGCGGCCGGGCTGTCGTCACTGAGGAGGAACGAGGCGGTGAACCCGCTGCTTCTGACTCAGGAAGAGTTTAAACTCTGGTTTTAGTTTAAAAACAGGACTGAACATTTCCCTCATTTAATTTCAGAATGACAAATAGTCAATCAATAAAAAGTCGATTCAGTGAAACGCAGTTGAGCATCTACCCATGAGTATGAACATACTGAGATTAATACAATGTGAACAGTGTGATATGAGGACGCTGCAGATGTAACATGTATAGTTGATCTGTTCACCAGCAGGGGCCACCACAGTTCTCCATGCCACGAGCATCAGTCCTGTCTGCAGTGTGGAGAGTTTCCAGCAGAACAAGGGTTAACAAAGAGCTCTGCGAGGGTTGTTTCTTAGAGGATGTGTGAAGTATTCAGTATGTACTTGTTGTTGTGTCTCTGACAGGATGTTGATCTGTGTGTCCATGAAGAGCCGCCATGAGTCCACCGCTTTCTTTACAGAGCACGTGAGCCAGCGCTCTGTTTCTTTCTAATGTGAGCAGAGTTACAAAGGATTCACAGAAACTAACATGTGGTTAAAGGAGTCAGTCTGTCACAGCACAAAGTGTTGTTGTACTGGAGGAAGTATTCAGATCCTTTACTTCAGTAAAAGTACTAATACCGCACTGTAAAACACTCTGTTACTTATGAAAACGTTACTTAAGTAAAGGTATGTAAAAGTATAATCAGGAAAATTTACTTGTTGATTGATTGATTGTTTAGTTTGTAAAATGTTAGAAAATGTTGAGAAATGCGTCACAATTACCCAGAATCCTTTATGTTCTTGTACACTTTTCCTGTATCTGTTGTTGTATTTTGAATTTGATCAATAAAGTAAAAAAGTTCCTGTGAGATTTATATTGTTCATCATTTGTATCACAGGCAAAGTGCTCTGTGTATAATAAACATGACAGAAGGCGACATGAGGAAACCTGAAGTGTCAGCTTCAGTCAGACGGATGAAGTACATGTAGTATAAAGTACTACAGTAAAGTATATGTAGCATAAAGAACTGCAGTAAAGTACATGTAGTATAAAGTATATGTAGTATAAAGTACTGCAGTAAAGTGTATGTAGTATAAAATACTACAGTAAAGTACATGTAGTATAAAGTACTGCAGTAAAGTATATGTAGTATAAAGTAGTGTAATAAAGTATATGTAGTATAAAGTACTGCAGTAAAGTACAGTGGTATGCAAAAGTGTTTCCCCCCTTCCTGATTTCTTATGTTTTTGCATGTTTGTCACACTTAAATGTTTCAGATCATCAAACAAATGTAAATATTAGTCAAAGATAACACAAGTAAACACAAAATGCAGTTTTTAAATGAAGGTTGTTATTATTAAGGGAAAACTAAATCCAAACCTACATGGCCCTGTGTGAAAAAGTGATTGCCCCCTAAACCTAATAACTGGCTGGGCCACCCTTAGCAGCAACAACTGCAACCAAGCGTTTGCAATAACTTGCAATAAGTCTTTTACAGCGCTGTGGAGGAATTTAGGCCCACTCATCTTTGCAGAATTGTTGTAATTCAGCCACATTGGAGGGTTTTCGAGCATGAACTGCCTTTTTAAGGTCATGCCACAGCATCTCAATAGGATTCAGGTCAGGACTTTGACTAGGCCACTCCAAAGTCTTCATTTTGTTCTTCTTCTTCATCTGTCAGCCTCACTAGAATGCTGTATCAAATTCACATCTGAATCCATATAAGGTTCGGCGATTATGCAACAGATGTTGAATAAACATTCGCAAACAGTTTGCTCAACTTATCTCCACTAGGCCACTCCAAAGTCTTAATTTTGTTCTTCAGCCATTCAGAGACCCCACAACAACATCCAAAGAACTGCAGGCCTCACTTGCCTCAGTTAAGGTCAGTGTTCATGACTCCACCATAAGAAAGAGACTGGGCAGAAATGGCCTGCCTGGCAGAGTTCCAAGATGAAAACCACTGCTGAGCAAAAAGAACATCAAGGCTCGTCTCATTTTTGCCAGAAAACATCTTGATGATCCCCAAGACTTTTGGGAAAATACTCTGTGGACTGATGAGACAAAAGGTGAACTTTTTGGAAGGTGTGTGTCCCATTACATCTGGCGTAAAAGTAACACCGCATTTCAGAAAAAGAACATCATACCAACAGTAAAATATGGTGGTGGTAGTGTGATGGTCTGGGGCTGTTTTGCTGCTTCAGGACCTGGAAGACTTGCTGTGATGAATGGAACCATGAATTCTGCCGTCTCCCAAAAACTCCTGAAGGAGAACGTCCGGCCATCTGTTCGTGACCTCAAGCTGAAGCGAACTTGGGTTCTGCAGCAGGACAATGATCCAAAACACCCCAGCAAGTCCACCTTTGACTGGCTGAAGAAGAACAAAATGAAGACTTTGGAGTGGCCTAGTCAAAGTCCTGACCTGAATCCTATTGAGATGCTGTGGCATGACCTTAAAAAGGCAGTTCATGCTCGAACACCCTCCAATGTGGCTGAATTACAACAATTCTGCAAAGATGAGTGGGCCAAACTTCCTCCACAGCGCTGTAAAAGACTCATTGCAAGTTATCGCAAACGCTTGATTGCATTTGTTGCTGCTAAGGGTGGCCCAACCAGTTATTAGGTTTAGGGGGCAATCACTTTTTCACACAGGGCCATGTAGGTTTGGATTTAGTTTTCCCTTAATAATAACAACCTTCATTTAAAAACTGCATTTTGTGTTTACTTGTGTTATCTTTGACTAATATTTACATTTGTTTGATGATCTGAAACATTTAAGTGTGACAAACATGCAAAAACATAAGTAATCAGGAAGGAGGCAAACACTTTTGCATACCACTGTACTTTACTGCAGTACTTTATACTACATATACTTTATTACACTACTTTATACTACATATACTTTACTGCAGTACTTTATACTACATGTACTTTACTGCAGTACTTTATACTACATGTACTTTACTGCAGTACATTATACTACATACACTTTACTGTAGTACTTTATACTACATGTACTTCATCACATAAAACAGTTTTAGGGCTAATGTGTCGGTGGAGTATTAAATGTAGTATTTAGGTCGTAGTCGTCCTGCCTTTAGTTCTCTACAGCAGAGCTTCTCAGACTGTCTGACACCACGGCGCCCCTCCATGCTGCAGGTTCAGGCTCCATCGCTGTGCAGATTCACACAGAAACATTCAGCTCAGAAGAAACAATGAAGAAAAGTTAAGGACGCTGGTTGGTTAAATGCATTTCTTTTGTTCTGTTCAAAAGTAAAATGAGCAACACTTTAAGAAACCAGATCTGATTCTTCACCTTCATGGATTCGGGATGTTTGTGTTTTATGAGTAAAAGATAAAGTTTGATGTGTGAGGTTCAGCTGCTGACTTTGATCACATGTGGCTTAAAGTAAAGCTTCGTGTTTAACAGCCGCGCTGCCTCTGTGGACTTTGGGCTCCTCGTCAGGGTTCAGCTTTATTGTCTTTTTACAACACAGTGAAACAAACGGTCTTTTAGTTTCCTCTGGGCTCTGCAGCTCATCTCAGCGACATCGCTGACGCTCTGTAGGTGGAACCACTGATGTTCTGGGTGGTTTTAATCACCCGCTGCAGAGTCCTCTGGTCCTGGACCGTCCACATCTCACGCCAGTTCTGCCCCTCTGTTTCTGTCTCCAGCCCCTTCTCACTTCCCCAGGCCCACCAAG
>NC_058065.1:1938309-1995617 GCF_020085105.1 Siniperca chuatsi | reverse complement strand
TATTATTTAAGTAAATTTCAAGCTCCATTTAATTTCACAGCACTGCTCACATTGCTGTATCCTATTTAAAATTTAGATCAGATTGTCATGGTTACTGTTGAATCCCTGACACTGTATTTATTTATTCATTTATTTGGAGAGTCTCCTCTTGTATCTGACCCTCAGATGATCTGCCATGTGTGTTGTTTTGTGTGTTTGCAGGCTGTCAGGCTGTCTGATCACAGAGGAAGGCTGTGCTTCTCTGGCCTCAGCTCTGAGCTCCAACCCCTCCCATCTGAGAGAGCTGGACCTGAGCTACAATCATCCAGGAGACTCAGGAGTGAAGCTGCTGTCTGCTGGACTGAAGGATCCACACTGGAGACTGGACACTCTCAGGTATGAAGAGGCCTGCAGTCTGAAAGAGGAGGAAGAACATTTTCTCTGTCTTTTTGGTTAAAGGTGGATATGAGAGTTATATGAACAATCAAACATATAGGAAGCCTTTTTCCTTTGTTCAGAACAGAAACACTGGTTGAACGTAATGGGAAGATATTTGTGTAGGAGGTCTCCAATGAGAATTATATTTTTTTAACTCAGAGAGAAGATAACATGATGCAGTCACATATGGGATATGAGGAGAACATGTCTCATAATAAATGATTAAAGCTACGTTGGTTTGTTTTGTCAAGACACTGTAAGGCTGACGAATGTCTTGATTAAGACACTGGTCTTAATCACACACACAAACAAAAAGAGGTTTGTGTGTGTGATCAGATGTCGTCCTCCTCTTTCACACACACCAACATCCTGTGGGTCACTCTCAGTGTCTGAGGAGAGAGGCAGAGGTGAAGAGGAGCAGGGGGCAGGGAGAAGCAGGGGGCAGGGAGAAGCAGGCCGGAGGCACAGATTGTGTAGATGTGTATGAGAGTAATGTAATGTCCATGTCTGCGTGCTGAAAGAGGACGTGCTGGTCTGACCCCCCTCCTCCTTTCAGGGTGGAGCCCGGTGGAGTCCGATGGCTGAGACCAGGTCTGAGGAAGTGTAAGTGTGTTTTTACTTTGATTCATGAAAACAAAGCAGCACACATTCAGCCATCTTCAAACTGTGACATCACTCATTCACGTCTCTGATGTCGTCATCAAACAGATGATAGATTAATAACTGCAGCTGTGTTGTGTCTCGTTCTCTCCATCAGATTCCTGTGAACTCACACTCGACACAAACACAGCGAACAGAAAGATCAAACTGTCTGCCGACAACAGGAAGGCGACACATGTGAAGGAGGATCAGCCATATCCTGATCATCCAGACAGGTTTGACTACAGGGAACAGCTGCTGTGTCGAAATGGTCTGACTGGTCGCTGTTACTGGGAGGTCAAGTGGAAAGAATATGTTGATATATCAGTGAGTTACAGAGGAATCAGCAGGAGAGGAGACAGTGAAGACTGTGTGTTTGGAGGGAATGATCAGTCGTGGAGTCTGAACTGCTCTGATTATGATGATAGTTACTCTGTCTATCACAATAACAGAAGAACATCCTCCTCCTCCTCCTCCTCTGACTCTCACAGAGTAGCAGTGTATGTGGACTGTCCTGCTGGCACTCTGTCCTTCTACAGAGTCTCCTCTGACACACTGATCCACCTCCACACCTTCAACACCACATTCACTGAACCTCTTTATCCTGGCTTTGGAGTCTGGCCTGATTCCTCAGTGTCTCTGTGTTCTCTGTAGGAGGGAGAGTCTCCTCCTGTTAGAGAAACACATCAGTTGAGTCTGTACAGGATCACAGCTACAGAAATCTTTCAGGTTATTGTCATAAATTCATCAATGAACTCAAAGTGATTTTCAAAGATTCCTCATTTCCACTGTGAACTTGTTCCACTTCCAGTCCTTTAAAGATGGCCGCTCTGATCATTAAATGGTGGAAATGCCGTTAACTTGTTCCTTCTGTCACGTGTTGTTTTGAATTCTGGCTCTTGTTCCAATAAAAGCAGAATGTTACTGTGAGTGTGTTTATTGTCTTTCTCAGGTCAGGACTAGGGGTCGACCGATACGGGTTCTTCAGGGCCGATATCGATTATTAGCAATCAAGGAGACCGATAACCGATATTTGGAATCGATATACATTTGCAGAAAAAATTTAAATCTTTGTGTCAAAATTTAGAATAACACAAACTCCAACATAAAACTTATTTTATTTACTTTTTATTAGTTTTTCTTTTAAAGAACACACACAAAAGACACACTTAAAAAAAAAGGTAAAAGTAAAATAAACAACAAGGGGAGGATCCATCTGTTAAATAAACAACTAAATGTACACACACACACACACACACACACACACACACGTGCCCATCCATACATACACATTCACATCAACGCGTAATGATTCTGCAGTTGGAGGAAAAGAAAATGATTCAAACTGGAAGATTTGCCCTTAACGTCAGTATATCACTACTGTACAAAACCAGGCCTTATAGTTGACACATGGGATCAAAGATATCAGTTTGAGTTCTTAGTTTAAAAGTAATTCTCTCCATTGTGTTTATATTGTAAACTAAGTCCATCCACTCATTTATGGTTGGTTCGTCTCTTTGCATGCCACCAACAACACCCTCAACAAGTATTTTATTTTATTGTATTTTATTTTTTAAAATAAAAATAGATTTTCATCTTAAAAACTGCCTCCAGGACACCGTGGACACTTCTCCAAAATGGAGACACGGAGGGACACTTCCAGAAAAAGTGAAAGTGGTTGACCACTGCGCTTCCACATGACCTCCAGCAGCAGTCGGATTAGAGTAGTTAGTCTTTGGTGCTGGACTACAGACGAATCCAGTCACATTCTTCCAGCTGAATTCCCTCCAGGAGGGAGAGCTTGTCATTGACTGCTGCTGTCTGCAGGTCCTGTCCCTTTCTTCCAGTGTTATTGTGAAATTACCCTCTGCTTTAATGTTTGGAGTATGGTCTCTTTTAAATTTTGACGTGCAAAATATCATTTAGATACTACTTTTTGGTAAGTAGCGTCTTTATAGGCTTTTTGAAAAAAATCAAGGATTTCTTCTCCCGTTGTGGTGTCGTCTTTTTTTAAAGAAAACAGTGCAGATAGCTCCATGCACCATTTCTTATGGTCACTGAAATGTTAAATAAATAAACAAAATAGTTCCCCAAAGTTTAATAAAGTAAAGTAGTAAAACTGAAATGTGTCAGAACAGACGTTATAGTTAACTGCACATCACTGCAACAAAGTGCATTATTCAGGCGCTCTGGTGGAAGAGCGACTCATTTAAAAGCCGTCACTTTCGTCTCCACTGAGTGAAATCCTGCAGGCTGTGACCAACCCTGGACTGGTAATCTGACCTACCGGGCATCTTCCCGGTGGGCCGACGCACCTTGGGGGCTGGTCGCCAGCAATATATATATATTTTGTTTTAGACACTTGTTATGAGGAGATCCGTACTGCGAAGGTTTAGAATATGAACAGAATGTAAGAGTTAAACACCTGCTGAGCCTAATATAGAGTAGTACCTATTTGCAGACTCATAATACCATGACAATGTGAACTGACGTTGTTTGAGCTGTCAGACCAGTCAGACTGCATACTTTTGTAATGATGTTGAGACAGAAGCCTGCAGACACATTATGGGTGGAGTCAACATAATACAAACAAGCAGGTCTCTCTTTTTACAGACAGACTTGGACAAGACACCTGCAAGCTGCAGATCTGACGGACATTCGCAGGAACAATGTGAGTGAGTCTGATGTCGTTGTTTTACACGTTTGAAAGCGGTGATGAGAATTACAGCTCTTTCTAGGGAGCCGGATCTGAGGGTTCCTTCCTTTCCAGAGCCATTCGTTGTCTATTTGTCCTGACTTAATGTCAGTGATCTGCATTGTAAACATTACACAAGGTGACACCATATCCCTCTGCTTTGTCGTGAATTTACTAGAGTTTGGCTAATTTTTTCGGTTCTCACTGTTCACATAAAGGGGAGTGGGTTTAGGGCAGTTTACTGTAATTTAAAACAGTGAAGTTCAAAGATATTTATGCAGTATTCTCTTGCACCTTTTCACGTTAATGAAAAATTGTATTAAAGTTGGGCTCTGAAACTATAAGAAGAATCTGTCTTTTCATGGTATTTTACTGTAATTTGATGGAGACAGTTTGACAACTTTTTCTATTTTAAATAGAGTTTTTACATTGCACATTAATGAGCATGTTGTAGTCGACCTTTTATTAATTCAGCTGTTGGAGCCATTTTGTCTCTTGTAGTTTTCTCTGGACTTTTCTGTGTTAAAGGGGAGCTGAGCAGGACAGAAGCCATTTTGAATGCATGTTTCCTTGTGAGCTTTGAGTCGGCCTTCACTGTAAAAACAACTAAAGTCTAAACTGAAGTTGTGCCAACAAACCAAGCCCTTCTCTCTGTTCTCGCTTCGTCAGCTGTGGAACGCAGGAAAACCAGTTTTCAGGTGTCTGTTTGCTGCCAGCTGCTGGTTTGAGGAGAGGAGGTGAAAAAGAGGGGAGGAGGGGGGAGAGAAGGAGTGGAGAGAAGGAGTGGAGGAAGTAGAAAAGGAGGTAGAAGAGAAGGAGGTGTAGAATAGTTAAACTGCCCTCCAGTGTTCACAGTGAGTAACTACTCTACCACGTCCTGATGCCTGCAGGTTAAATCTGAAAACACCACGACAAGTTTCCTCAAAACGCCGTGAAACAGGCTTTGAGGTGCATTTTCTCGTTTGGTTGGCGTCTCAGAGGTGTTGCCCAATTAGCAGCGGCGAATTAAAAAGGCAATGCGATTGCATACACAAGAGTGTTTCCCATAGAGCAGGTCTAGACCGTACTCTTTATAATATTATTTACAGAGACCCAACAAATCCCATCATGAGCAAGTACTTGGCGACAGTGGCAAGGAAAAACTTCCTTTTCAGAGGCAGAAACCTTGAGCAGAGCCTGACTTAATGGTCATCCAGGTTTTTATGTCCTTAAGGCGTGCTTGAAGTTTAGCTAACTGGTTAGTTTCATCTGGCTTGATCGATAGATATAATTGGGTATCATCCGCATAACAATTAAAGTTTATGGAGTGTTTCCTAATAATATTGCCTAAAGGAAGCATTTATAGGGTGAATATAATCGGTCTTTTTTTATTGCATGTGTTAAGTCTTCAAGTGAGAGAGGCTCCTCCAGCCTTGTGGCTTGCTTCTGTTGTTGTGTGTTTGTGTGTAGTTTATTTAGAAAGTCGCTTATTAATGAAGGGTCACCATTGGACTCAGAGGTATTGAGATTTGTGTAAAAAGATTTAAATTCTTAGTCTATTTCCTGTTGGTCAGTAAGAATTTCACCTGAGGTCGTGCGCATGTCTGTTAAGTCTTGATGTGTCTGCTTGGCGAATCTCTTGTAATTATTCTTTGACTTACTTCTATTTGGGGGATAATCATACTCTAAGTTCCCATAATGCTTTGGGGGATGTAAACAGGAAGTATAGGAATAATGTTGCCATGGATTCAGTGGATTAGCTGTGGGCTACAAATTAAGCCAGTATTTGTTTACATTGTCCCCATTAAAAGTAGCTGAATCAGCTGTTAGCAGCTCCTGTCTGCAGTGGACCCATGGATGTACAGACAACTGTCACTGGATTACTGTGATGTGATACTGAAGAAAACTTCTCAGGCAAGTTCTGCAGTTATAAGTTTTCTCTGATTTCTAAGCTGATTTCTGGTCAGAGATAATGATATCCTCAGGAAGTGTAAGTCACGCTGAATCTAAAAATTGTGAGTTCAGGTTTGACTGAGTTATGACTTGCAGAAGGAGTTGTGTGATTTTCAGGCTCTGAGTGTTTTAAAGTATCTTAATCAGCTCCAAGAGCAGGGAGTCGCTGCTGCAGCTGCACCTGCTTACCTGTTGGTGAGCGGCTCATTTATGTAGAACTGAAATGTTGTTTAGTGGTGGGGAAGTCACTAAAATATTAATGGCTGTCAAATTCAATCAGTATGTCAGTGAAGGTAAATCTGCACTTCACTGCAGCTTCATGACGCCATCTAGTGGCCTGATAGTAGAAGTCCAGCAGCTGATGGCAGCTTCCTCTGCCTCACTGCTGTCTGACTGCATTCAGCTGACACTGATATGAAACAGAAAGTAACAGCCAATCACTGGAGGAGCAGCTGATCTTCTTACAGGAGAAATGATGGAAAGGAGGATTTCAGTTGATGTGCAGATGAAGGATTTGTGTTTCCTCTCCAGATCAAAGTGTGTGTGAGCTGATGTGGATGTGAGTTCAGCAGCATGAATCAGTGTGAGGACAGAGAGGAGGGAGCCCCTCCCTCTAAAACCAGTCTGTGTGGGGAACATGGCAGCCAGACCAGAGCTCAGAGGTGAGATGAGGATCTCTAACTGTCCATGACTCTTCTCCATGTCAGAGCTCAGCACTCAGATCACTGCACCATCATTATTCACACTCAAAGCTCTGTGTGTGTTGTGTTCAAGGCCAGAGCAGCAGAGACCAGACTCTGCTAGACCTGGACCTGAGTCTGAACCTGGACCTGGACCCGGACCTGAGCCCAGCTGCGTGTCCTTCAGGAGTGACCGGTCAAAGGAAATTATTACTGAGTTTAAACGAGGACATTTCTCTGACAGGCAGTAAGTAGTTGTCAGCATTCAAAGTGTTGGACAGTCTGACCTAAAATGTTCATATTTCCCTCCTCATGTTGCTCACTGCTGATGTTTGTTCTCATTAAGTCCAGTCTGACCAGTTGTCCTTATAATGTTCCTGTTCTCCTAGAGTGAGGATGATGAAGGTCAGATGAAGATTAGTATTAAAGGACAGGTTCAGGTGTTTTCCAGTCTGTCCCTAAACAACACTGACGTGCCCACATGTACATTGAAAGAGTTGTTGGTGGCTGGAACTGGTCCTCCTGTGCACACTGGCCCTGAACAGATCTCTTCCTCATGTGATTTCAATGGAAGTGGTGGAGGACAAAATCCACAGTCCTGGTTCTGTGTAAAAACACATTGTAAAGTTCAGCTGAGGATAATATGAGGCTTCAGCAGTCTGACTTACACAAATCAAGTGGGGATCTTCCAAAGTCTCTTTAGTCTGAAACTGCTCTTTGAATTTTGTCCTAAAAAGCTTCACCTACCAAAGTCTGTAAATAACAGTCAGGATATTTGTGGAGAGTCTAGTAATGCAAACGTTAGAATACAGGCCAACAGTGTCGCTGCTGACGGACCCCACAGTTCAGTTTGTTATCTGTCAGTAACAGTAAAATCTGCTCAGAGATCAGGACATTTAGTCCTGCTTTGGTCCAATATTTTATAGGAAAATGAAGCGATGATACACAGACTGAAATCATTCAGCTTCATGTTTTATTGAACTTTGGTGTGTTGATCCTTTTCTTGCTGATAGCTGCTAGTTTCTCCAGCAGCTTCTGTGTCTGAAGTCTAAAAAGTGAATTTCCATCCCTGGTGGTCTTCCTCTCTGTCCAACAGGATCTCTGGGAGACCAGCTTCTCATGAACCTGAACCTGAACCTGGACCTGGACCTGAACCCAGCTGTGTGTCCTTCAAGAGTGACCGGTCAAAGGGTCGCCTCAATGATTTTAAAGGACAACAACCATCTGATACAAAGAGGTAATCTGTTAAAACATTAAAATATCACTGATTCATGTTTTAACTGTTATTTATCCAGAGAAGTTTTATTAAACCTGTTTGTTTATTTTCAGCATCGTTCTTCTTCACATACATTTATATTCTCACATGTGAAAGCTGCCCAGTATAACCAGTATAACCAGTCTTCAGCTCTTGACTTCAGTTTAACATTTTCTCCACACACACGTTCTGACTGTTGTCTGATGACTGCATGAGAATAAAACAGTGATTTTATTGAGGCTAACAGATGCTAGCTGCTAACGAAGGCTAACCCTGATTCCACTGAGTTCCTCCATCAAATCAACATTTTCTAGTTTTCAGTCATGTGACAACAGAAATGGAAACATGTCGGTGATAACAGCTGGACTGTGATCAGCTGCTCTAAAGCGCAGAATGAACCATCACAGAGAGTCTGAGGAAACACACAGCTGCTTTCTTATTGATGCTGCTGATGGATTCACAAAGTAAAGTACAACGCTGACGGCTGCATCACGGCGCGTCACGTCAGGCTGGAGTTCTGCCTCTGTGAAGACGTCTGTCGATGCAGAGACGGCTGTTATGGATCACTGCAGGCTGCAGAAGCTCAAAGAGGAGACAATGTTCACCTCTACCAAAGCTCAAACATGTGTTGTGTGTCAAACCAGCTGATTGTTTGATCCAATTTCCTGTCGGGAGACGGGTTTGAAATGGATCAGAAACAAATACACACAACATGTGTGTAAACAAGTGTAAAAGAAACAGCCATACCACCTTCTATGAACAACACCTGTACCTGTTTGCTTACCTGTAGCCCAGAGAAGTACGTTCTAGCTTTCATTTGACACACAGTTCAGTGTGAAACCACCCTCAGCTTTGGTTTCATCCAGAATTCTCTGGTTTTCTCTTTGGTGTTCCTGTTTCACTCACTTCACCTGCTACTAAGTTTATTGTGACTCACTACCAATTTGCACTGGACAGATAGCATGTAATAATAATAAATAATTATAAAACTTTATTTATAGAGCACTTATCAAAACAAAGTACAAAGTGTTTCAAAACAAGATAAATAAAATGCCACAGTGAATAACGAAATATAAAGAAATAAAATACATAAAATACACAAAAGCAATAAAATAAACAGTAAAATAAACAACCAGTTCAGGTAAAATCAGGATCTGCTTTCAGATAAAAATGTGTTTTGAGACGAGACTTAAACGAAGACACTGACTCAGACAACCTAATTTCTTCGGGCAGGTTGTTCCAGAGCCTCGGGGCCCTGATAGCAAAAGCTCTGTCCCCCTTAGTTTTCATCCTGGACTCAGGAACAGACAGGAGACCCCTGCCCAAAGATCTCAGACTACGTGAAAGTTCATAAGGTCTAAAATTAAATCTGGGGCCAGGCCATGAAGAGCCTTAAAAGTAATCAACAAGATCTTAAAATCAGTCCTGAAACCAACAGGTAGCCGATGTAAAGAGGCTGAAACAGGTGTGATGTGGTCGCACCTCTCGGTCCTGGTTTACAGCCGAGCAGCTGAGTCCTGTACAGTCTGCAGTCGTGTCAAAGTTTTTTTTGATTAAGACGAGTGAACAGGCTGTTACAGTAATCGAGGCGAGAGGAGATAAAAGCATGTACAACAGTTTCTGCATCACTAAGATTTAAAATAGATCGGATTTTTACAATATTTCTGAGGTGATAAAAACATGATTGGACAAGCTTAGTGATATGTTGCTCAAAACATAAATTGCTATAAAACAGGACACCAAGATTTCTTGCAACAGGCTTGATATGTTGTGACAGGTTACCAGTAGATGGCAGTATTTGTTTAGTGATGTGTTGGGGCCCAATAACAAGGATTTCAGTTTTATTTGAGTTGAGCTGAAGAAAATTTATCGACATCTAATTGTTTTTGTCAGACAGGCAGTCCTGCAGAGAACTCAGCGTACTAAGGTCACTGGGCTCGACAGGGAGGTACAACTGCGTGTCATCTGCATAACAATGAAAAGAAATACCATGTCTGCGGATGACATCACCCAAGGGAAGCACGTATAAGGAGAACAATATTGGTCCCAGAATTGAACCTTGAGGCACACCGTACTTGATATGGGAAAAGGATGACATTAAGTTATTAAGATTTCCTATTGGACAGATAAGATGAGAATTGGACAGATAAGATGAGATGTAATTAGCTTGTGTGAGCTACGCGTTGCTGTCCAAATAATTATAGGGGTCAATAAGAGCTGGAGGGACTAAACCAGACAAGCTGGTGAACCAACACAGTAAACTGAAAGCTGCGCCGAAATGCAGACATGACTGTTGATTCACAGTGGGATCAGCAGTACGACCAACATTGTAATGCCACTTTAATTCAAAGGACCTTTAGCTTGTGTTTGTCTCTGTGTGGACAGACATAATGTGAGCTAATTCTTCATGATTCTTCCACAGAGTCGACCAGGAGAGCTCAGAGGTTCCCAGTGGTCAGTTTGCCCAGCAGCATCAAACACACCTGGACTCCATATTTATGGTCTGTACATGTACAACAACTACTTTTACATCTATTCTGGTCGCACTTTTTAGACCAGTGGATTGTAAGTCTGTCCAACATGGATCTGATGTTTGGTTCCATGATTTTAGTTTGATTGTTTCATTCATATAATATTCTGTTCCAGCGGCTAGAGGAGAACATTGTCACTTTTGTGAAGAACGAGCTGAAGAAGATCCAGACGGTTCTGAGTTCAGATTACCCAGAATGCTTAGAGAGTCAGAGGGAGGATGAGGAGGTGTTGGACGGTGAGGAGGAAGAGCAGAGAAGGAGCAGCAGAGAGGCATTTCTGAAGATCACACTGCACTTCCTGAGGAGAATGAAGCAGGAGGAGCTGGCTGACCGTCTGCAGATCAGTAAGAGGATTTCTCAAAAGATTTAACATGCTGGATAAATGGGACATTTACTGATGTCTCAAGAGATGGAGAGAAATATGTTTAGATATGAATTCTTTATGGGAATTAAATTGACAATTTATTTATAAATCACTTATTGATCTTATTTGTTGTGTGTTCGTTCAGAAAGTCATTGTCAGCGTAAACTTAAATCTAACCTGAAGAAGAAGTTCCAGTGTGTGTTTGAGGGGATCGCTAAAGCAGGAAACTCAACCCTTCTGAACCAGATCTACACAGAGCTCTACATCACAGAGGGAGGGACTGCAGAGGTCAACGATGAACATGAGGTCAGACAGATTGAAGCAGCATCCAGGAAACCAGACAGACCAGAAACAACAATCAGACAAGAAGACATCTTTAAACCCTCACCTGGAAGAGATGAACCAATCAGAACAGTGATGACAAAGGGAGTGGCTGGCATTGGGAAAACAGTCTTAACACAGAAGTTCACTCTGGACTGGGCTGAAGACAAAGCCAACCAGGACATACAGTTCACATTTCCATTCACTTTCAGAGAGCTGAATGTGCTGAAAGAGGAAAAGTACAGCTTGGTGGAACTTGTTCATCACTTCTTTACTGAAACCAAAGAAGCAGGAATCTGCAGGTTTGAAGAGTTCAAGGTTGTGTTCATCTTTGACGGTCTGGATGAGTGTCGACTTCCTCTGGACTTCCACAACAATGAGATCCTGACTGATGCTACAAAGTCCACCTCAGTGGATGTGCTGCTGACAAACCTCATCAGGGGGAACCTGCTTCCCTCTGCTCACGTCTGGATAACCACACGACCTGCAGCAGCCAATCAGATCCCTCCTGAGTGTGTTGACATGGTGACAGAGGTCAGAGGGTTCACGGACCCACAGAAGGAGGAGTACTTCAGGAAGAGATTCAGAGATGAGGAGCAGGCCAGCAGAATCATCTCCCACATCAAGACATCACGAAGCCTCCACATCATGTGCCACATCCCGGTCTTCTGCTGGATCACTGCTACAGTTCTGGAGGATGTGTTGAAGACCAGAGAGGGAGGAGAGCTGCCCAAGACCCTAACTGAGATGTACATCCACTTCCTGGTGGTTCAGTCCAAACTGAAGATCATCAAGTATGATGGAGGAGCTGAGACAGATCCACACTGGACTCCAGAGAGCAGGAAGATGATTGAATGTCTGGGAAAACTGGCTTTTGAGCAGCTGCAGAAAGGCATCCTGATCTTCTACGAATCAGACCTGACAGAGTGTGGCATCGATATTAGAGCAGCCTCAGTGTACTCAGGAGTGTTCACACAGATCTTTAGAGAGGAGAGAGGGCTGTACCAGGACAAGGTGTTCTGCTTCGTCCATCTGAGCGTTCAGGAGTTTCTGGCTGCTCTTCATGTCCGTCTGACCTTCATCAGCTCTGGTGTCAATCTGATGGCAGAACAACAATCAACCTACCATGAATCTACAGTGACACACGTGTACCAGAGTGCTGTGGACAAGGCCTTACAGAGTCCAAATGGACACTTTGACTTGCTCCTCCGCTTCCTCCTGGGACTTTCACTGCAGACCAATCAGACTCTCCTACGAGGCCTGCTCACACAGACAGGAAGTATCTCAAAAACCAATCAGGAAACAGTCGAGTACATCAAGAAGAAGATCGAAGAGACTCCCTCTGCAGAGAAAAGCATCAATCTGTTCCACTGTCTGAATGAACTGAATGATCGTTCTCTAGTGGAGCAGATCCAACAGTCCCTGAGTTCAGGAAGTCTCTCCACAGATGAACTCTCTCCTGCTCAGTGGTCAGCTCTGGTCTTCATCTTACTGTCATCAGAAAAAGATCTGGATGTGTTTGACCTGAAGAAATACTCTGCTTCAGAGGAGGCTCTTCTGAGGCTGCTGCCAGTGGTCAAAGCCTCAAACAAAGCTCTGTAAGTAGGATTTATTACTGATTTAATACTCTGCTATCTTTCAACAGGAGAAAGAAATAAATAACGTATTGTTCCTTACTGTTGTCTCTCCAGACTGAGTGACTGTAACCTCTCAAAGAGAAGCTGTGAAGCTCTGTCCTCGGTTCTCAGCTCCCAGTCCTCTAGTCTGAGAGAGCTGGACTTGAGTAACAATGACCTGCAGGATTCAGGAGTGAAGCTGCTGACAGCTGGACTGGAGAGTCCACATTGTAAACTGGAAACTCTCAGGTCAGATTAAGTCACAGATTGTCTGATTATTTAAGTTATTTCTCTATATTTCAAGCTCCACTTTATTTCACAGAGCTGCTCAGGTCAGGATTCATTAACCCATTCAACTGATGACCATTTAAAATGTTTACATTAGTTGATAAACAGCTAACCTGTGTAGGATTGTTTCTGCTAATAGGAATTGTGTTACAACCCTGCAGGTGACTAGGAATTTGTGACTTAGGAGCAGGTGAAAAAACTGGTTTTGCCAGGATAATGTTTTTAAGTGTTTGTTGTTGTAAACCCAATTCAGCCACAAGAGGCTGAAGTGCACCACTACCCCATGTTTTAAATAGGATTAAAGCATTCATGTTTTCTTCCAGGTGAGTTTTAATTTCTCCATGCACTCTAAACACCTAAACCTATCACCTGGATGAGTCCTATTTGGGCTGTAGACTCTTTAAACATTTAGATCACAATGGCATGGTTACTGTTGAATCCCTGATTCAGTCACTGTATTTATTTATTCATTTATTTGGAGAGTGTCCTCTTGTATCTGTTGGACGCAGCAGGACCCTCAGATGATCTGCCATGTGTGTTGTTTTGTGTGTTTGCAGGCTGTCAGGCTGTCTGATCACAGAGGAAGGCTGTGCTTCTCTGGCCTCAGCTCTGAGCTCCAACCCCTCCCATCTGAGAGAGCTGGACCTGAGCTACAATGATCCAGGAGACTCAGGAGTGAAGCTGCTGTCTGCAGGACTGGAGGATCCACAAAGGAGACTGGACACTCTCAGGTATGAAGAGTCCTGCTGCAGCCACAGACAATCAGTCTGATATAGGAGGTTTTTTTTGGTTAATGGTGGATGCCTGTGCTCGAACCTGACGAACACAGGACAGGACATTGAGATGCTACATTCAAGTGTATTTCTCAAAATGAGCAGGGGGGGCAGGGAGA
This sequence comes from Siniperca chuatsi, assembly GCF_020085105.1. NCBI lineage: Eukaryota > Metazoa > Chordata > Actinopteri > Centrarchiformes > Sinipercidae > Siniperca > Siniperca chuatsi. Next base: position 1,981,987 of record NC_058065.1, on the reverse strand, counting down.
AGCAGGCCGGAGGCACAGATTGTGTAGATGTGTATGAGAGTAATGTAATGTCCATGTCTGCGTGCTGAAAGAGGACGTGCTGGTCTGACCCCCCTCCTCCTTTCAGGGTGGAGCCCGGTGGAGTCCGATGGCTGAGACCAGGTCTGAGGAAGTGTAAGTGTGTTTTTACTTTGATTCATGAAAACAAAGCAGCACACATTCAGCCATCTTCAAACTGTGACATCACTCATTCACGTCTCTGATGTCGTCATCAAACAGATGATAGATTAATAACTGCAGCTGTGTTGTGTCTCGTTCTCTCCATCAGATTCCTGTGAACTCACACTCGACACAAACACAGTGAACAGATACATCAAACTGTCTGACGACAACAGGAAGGCGACATATGTGAAGGAGGATCAGCCATATCCTGATCATCCAGACAGGTTTGACTACTGGCCCCAGCTGCTGTGTAGAAATGGTCTGACTGGTCGCTGTTACTGGGAGGTCGAGTGGAGAGGAAGCGTTTATATATCAGTGAGTTACAGAGGAATCACCAGGAGAGGACGCAGTGAAGACTGTTTGTTTGGAAAGAATGATCAGTCCTGGAGTCTGAGCTGCTCTGTTGGTGGTCGTTACTCTGTCTGTCACAATAACAGAGAAACATCCATCTCCTCCTCCTTCTCCTCCATCTCTAACAGAGTAGCAGTGTATGTGGACTGTCCTGCTGGCACTCTGTCCTTCTACAGAGTCTCCTCTGACACACTGATCCACCTCCACACCTTCAACACCACATTCACTGAACCTCTTTATCCTGGCTTTGGAGTCTGGTTCAGGCCTGGTTCCTCAGTGTCTCTGTGTTCTCTGTAGGAGGGAGAGTCTCCTCCTGTTAGAGAAACACATCAGTTGAGTCTGTACAGGATCACAGCTACAGAAATCTTTCAGGTTATTGTCATAAATTCATCAATGAACTCAAAGTGATTTTCAAAGATTCCTCATTTCCACTGTAAACTTGTTCCACTTCCAGTCCTTTAAAGATGGCCGCTCTGATCATTAAACGGTGGAAATGCCGTTGACTTGTTCCTTCTGTCATGTGTTGTTTTGAATTCTGGCTCTTGTTCTAATAAAAGCAGAATGTTACTGTGAGTGTGTTTGTTGTCTTTCTCAGGTCAGGACTACGGGTCGACCGATACGGGTTCTTCAGGGCCGATACCGATTATTAGTAATCAAGGAGACCGATAATCGATATTTTTACATTTGTAGCAAAAATGAAAATCTTAGTGTCAAAACTTAGAATAACACAAACTCCAACGTAAAACTTTGTTTAAATGCCTTTAAGCATATGTTTAATTAAATGCTGCTTTTTAAAAAAGTGCAGAGAGCTCCCAGCAGCATTTCTTATAAAGTTCACTGAAAATTTAAATAAATAAATAATTTTCTGCGGTGTAACTGGGAAACTAAAAACGCTTGTCGCCATAGAAACAGATGATGAGATTGTGATGTTTCTTGCAGCTTCAGTAATATCTGCTGTCTTCCCTTTGACGCCCAGTTCTGCTCGCTCACCAGAGCAGCTCCAGTCTCTTTGCCCGTCTGCGGCACAGCAGCCTTCAGTGTTGATAGGCTGCTACTCAGCCATTCAGATAGTGCTGTGGGCGGGACACTGAGCGAGACTACAGGGTGGTGACTACAGACAGTCAAATAATTATTGCTGCTTGGTCTGGAAGCAAATTGCATGAATGTCCTTAATCGATTATTGGATGTGTTAACTATCAATATTTGGTGTATTGTTAAGAAACGATGCAACAGAGTTCCCCTTTCCCAGTTTAGCCTTTTCAGATTGTGTACACAAATGTGTATAATTGTGTCTATAGTGACATAATAAACGAGTGAATGAAAAAAAAATATCTCGCATAGAACATGTTCGCCCAACATCTTATTCCTCAGCAGATAAACTCCTCACCGAAGGAGCTTGGAGCTGGTGTCCAGATGAAAGAGTCCAGCTGTCTCTGACCCAGTAGCTCAGTGTGTCCAAGGTCTGCTTTAAAGTCTTAAAGCTGTGGATTCGATTGAAGGAGTGAAAACCTACATGGAGGACCGTTCAAAGGACTCCAGTCCATTAGCTCAGGCTGTTAGGTCACTGGTGGGGGTTCTTGAGGATTTGAAGTACAAAACCCAAAGCGAAGAGATAAAAGCGCCCGGAGAAAAGGTTGTAATGCAAAGGGGACTGGGTGGCGTGGTTGGTCCGTCCACGGGCGTAAGTTCAAAGTGGTTGAAGGCTGTCTGGAAGTTTTGAGGATCTGTGTTCGATCCTCATTTGACGCAGTAAATTTTGAAAGCTAATGTTGAAAGAAAAGAGTGAAAAGCGCCAAGAAAGCAAGTACAACTGTCAGGTCCAGTAGCTCGGGGTGATAGAAGACTGCTTGGGGGCTCTGGGGTTGTGGGTTCGATCCTTATCAAGGCTCTGTCAATTTTGAAAGTCCAAAACCCAAAGCGAAGAGATAAAAGCGCCCGGAGAAAAGGTTGTAATGCAAAGGGGACTCGGTGGCGTGGTTGGTTTGTCCACGGGCGTAAGTAAACGGCTGTCTGGAAGTCTCGAGGATCTGGGTTCGATCCTCATTTGACGCAGTAAGTTTTGAAAGCTAATGTTGAAAGAAAAGAGTGAAAAGCGCCAAGAAATCAAGTCAACTTGTCTGGTCCAGTAGCTCGGGGTGATAGAAGAGTGCGCGGTACCCTTGAGGTTGTGGGTTTGATCCTTATCGAGGCTCAGGACGCTAGATATCTTTATTAGTATTTTGAGGATGTGGGTTCGATTCTCCCTCGAATCTTTGAGTTTTGAAGCCGAATGTCCAAAGGAAAAAGCGAAAGGCTCTAACCCAGCGTCTCAAACCGCATAGCTCAGAGTGTTAGAAGACGGTTCAGGAGTTTTGAGGATGTGGGTTCAAACTTTATGACGTGGCGTCTACAGCGCGAGGCTACCTGAACGCTGTGGGGGACAAAGACTCCCCTTCCAGTGTGTTTTTGTCTCGTTCTGCTAATCAATACATTCGGGTGACCTTCAAAGTCTCCAGACCATTAGCTCAGGATGGTAGAGGATTACTTCGAGGGTTCGATCCTCATTGGATGGAGTCAATTTTTGAAAGCCGATGTTGAAAGTAAAGAGTGAAAGGCGCCAAGAAACCAAACCCACTTGTCTGGTCCAGTAGCTCGGGGTGATAGAGGACTGCTTGGGGACTCTGAGGTTGTAGGATCAATACTTATCGAGGCTCAGTCAGTTTTGAAGTCCAAAACCCAAAGCAAAGAGATAAAAGCGCCCGGAGAAAAAGCTCTAATGCGACAGGGACTCGGTGGCGTGGAGGGTTCGTCCACGGGCGTAAGTAAACGGCTGTCTGGAAGTCTCGAGGATCTGGGTTCGATCCTCATTTGACGCAGTAAGTTTTGAAAGCTAATGTTGAAAGTAAAGAGTGAAAAGCGCCAAGAAACCAAGTCAACTTGACTGGTCCAGTAGCTCGGGGTGATAGAAGACTGCTCGGTACCCTTGAGGTTGTGGGTTCGATCCTTATCGAGGCTCAGTCAATTTTGAAGTCCAAAACCCAAAGCGAAGAGATAAAAGCGCCTGGAGAAAAGGTTCTGATGCGAAGGGGACTCGGTGGCGTGGAGGGTTTGGCCGTGACCGTAAGGGGTAAGGCGCCAGTGGTGCCTGGTTCGAATCCTGCCGTCGCCAGTACCGGAGCATCAGTGACATTCGTGAAGAAGGAGGAGGGAATGGGGGCCGTGTCCCCCCTGGGGCCTTGGTGAGGTAGAAGCAGGGGGTTATAGGATGGAGAACAAGGAGCAGCTGGGAAATTAATATTGTGCAGTTTTAAAAACTACATTTGCAAGCTTTATATTGGTTTTCTGTAAAATGCTGAAGTAAGCATGAGATTTTTGCACAAAAGAAAAAAAAAGTTGCAACAACTATATAGCAATGGTTATTACCATGACCAGTAAAACAGGCTGCTTTGCCAGAATATTCAGGTTGTGCTCAGTCTTACGTGGGACATTCACCCTTGATAATACTATCAGCAGAGACAAAGCTACAGAAAGCAGGTCCTATAGGCTGACCTTGTAGTCATGCAGCTTCAGCTCAGCATGGACACAATCAAAACCCACGTAACAGCCCTGTCAGACAGGATTATTAGTTATGCTGTTTATCTACTGATCACACACTGCTTTGGCTGAAACATGGCAAAAAGAAAACAGTGCGTTTACATGTAAATGAACAACAGTGGTGGAACAAGTACTACTACTTATGTACTCTTAATACTCTTTTACTTATGTAAAAGTACAAACGTATTTGCATGAAATTGTACTGGTACTAAAAAGTGGCTCATTAAAGAATAATATATATTACTGGATAATTGTTGATGCATTAGTGTGTGTTAGTTGAGATCCCTCGTGGTATCTGCATGTGTTGATGTTACCTTCCTCAGTGATGGCGGCCATGTTGAACAGCTGCCCGTGTAATCCTGAACATCACCACAGCGATGGAGTCGCCCTCCTTCTCGATCCCCCCCAGGAAGTCCTCTGTTCTCAGAGTCTCTCTCGGTGTCAGCGTGTGAAACCTTCAACAAGCCAACAGATTTACTCACATGGTCAGAGGGAAAGACCTCGTCCTCTGGAAGGACTTTGTGCCGAGCTGCTGTGGGTTTGGAGAAGGTCAAGGTTTCACCTTGTTGTCCCCCCTTGATTTCGTCTTCTCGTTTCATACGTCGACCTTTCGGCGACTTGCTTGTTCAGAATTTCACCTTTCCCTATTTGGGGAGCCAACAGGAAAAACTCCTAAAAATGTGACTTTATTTTATGCACTGTAACTACACATTCATCTCTTATTAAAATCCTTTTGGTAAATGTTAAATATAAGGGTTTACATACATTTTGGCCCACTTGTCCAGCTCCTCTTCCAGGTACTTCGTGGCCATTTTGAGTTTCCCACAAGGCAGATGCATTCTTTGGCACCATCGACCGGCGACAGATCAGCTACAGAAACATCAAAGAGGAAGTGAAGCAAATCATTTCCATATGATTAAATGACTGAGCTGCTTTTCTCAGATATTGAACATTGATATCCAAATAGCACGTTGATGGATTATTTTTGCCTCACAAGCAGGCTAATCTGCAATTTTGGGCACCACTTGCTTCAAATCTCTCTCGGAGTTGAGCCGATGAACGGGTCCATGACTGTGAGACTGGGCTACTAATTATGAAAGTTTTCAGGAGGTAGGTTACATCATCTTGAAACTCGGAGAGAATCTACAAATGCTGATATATATATATATACACACACATACACACACAGCTGCAAGGTCCTACTGGATTGACTACAAGAAAGCCTACGACTCATTGCCACATACATGATACATATATAATTCCCCACCAAGCTACGACTATTATTAACTGTAGCAGCCTGTAGCTAATGTGTGAAGAAGGAAACCGGTTAAAAATGTAGCTAACTAGATAATATATTCAGATATATTAGGTATAATCGTGTCATTTAAAGCAACTTCAATTAAAAGACAAAACTGTGACACTCGCTTTGGTTCTCCATATCGACAATATCTACACTCGCGCTGACAGCTAGCATCCAATCACAAGGACGCGTCAAAGAGTACCAGCCAATCGCAAAACAGTAGGGCGGGACTTGCCGCTCTCACAGATGCCATCCAATCACAAGGACGCGTCAAAGTAACAAAAACAGATGCAAAAACATTTTATAACTAACGTGTCGGGCACATATTTAACACTTTTGTAAATTATATTTAAAAACTTTAAGGCCTTTTTTGAGGAAAATAAATTCAAGGTTTCTGAAGAGTTATCAAGACTTGCAGATACCCTGTTTTTAAGAGTAAAGCCATTATTTCAGACGTTCAAATCTTATTTTCAGATGCTTTTAAAACCATAGTTTACACTTTCGAAGCTTATTAAAGTACAGTACTTGAGTTAATGTCCTTTGTTACTTTCTACCACAGCACTAAAGCAAACAGCAAACTACTTAGTGCTGATAAAAGCCCAGGCTAAAGCTAACGCTAACAGCTAACGCTAACAGCTAGCTAACTAGCTTGTTAGCTTTACCTTCCAGCCGCAGGTCTGCCAGCGTCCAGCCCCTCCACTCATCACCGCGTGCTCCCCAAAAACTGCTCCAAAGCTTTTCTGGCGTCCACATTTCTTCACTGCTGAAGTTTCCCTCCGTGTTAGCAACCCGAGCCGACGAAGCGACGCTCAAATCCTGCCTTTATTCTGTGTTTTCACTCGTTTGTCCAAGTTTGTTTTCTCCTCTTCGGGGTCACGGCGCGGACGCTAGGCAACGTCCACAGGAAAAAAAGGTGATTGGTCAGGTGAACCAGCTCTGCCTAGCAACCGCTTCTGATTGGTGGAAATAACTCCACTCCATTCAGTCTGCAGCACCCATGACGTTGGTTTTATTCACAACTTTAACTTATCGTTCTTCCTTGTTTGCACGAGATGGTCTTCACCCAAACAACTCAGGTGGTCGCATGCTGGCGGCTAACCTGTCCTCCTCACGTAGTTGACTATTTACATCACCTGTTTCCCCTCGCTCTTCCTCTTCCTCTTCTCTGCCCACCAAAAACTGCCACGCACCCTCTGCCGTCACTACCTCCCCCTTGTGGACTGATCATGGTGCTGCTATCTGGAGCCCGGATCGCTCAGCAATAATAATAACAATAATAATAACTTAATAAAGATCCGGGCCAGAACCCTACCTCCAGTCTCAACCTCAGATCTGAACCAGTACAGACTTCTTAAGATGGCTCTTCTCAATGTAAGATCCCTTTCTAACGAAACTCTTATTTTAAACGATTTTATCTCTTCTACTGATTTAGATTTTATGTTTTTACCAGAATCCTGGTTACGTCCTGGTGATCGCAGTCAGCGATACCTTTAAATAGGTCCAATCTGGCTTTCGTCAACACCACAGCACTGAGACAGCCCTTCTCAAAGGCACTGGGTGGGCATATCTGGCACTGCACTAGACTGGTCAGCATTAATAACTTTTCCTTTTCCCATATCAAGTACGGTGTGCCTCAAGGTTCAATTCTGGGACCAATACTGTTCTCCTTGTACATGCTTCCTTTGGGTGATGTAATTCGGAGACATGGTATTTCTTTTCATTGTTATGCAGATGACACGCAGTTGTACCTCCCTGTCGAGCCCACTGACCTCAGTACGCTGAGTTAACTGCAGGACTGCCTGTCTGACATAAAAAATTGGATGTCGATAAATCTTCTTCAGCTCAACTCAAATAAAACTGAAATCCTTGTTATTGGGCCCCAACACATCATTAAACAAATACTGCCATCTACTGGTAACCTGTCGCAACATATCAAGCCTGTTGCAAGAAATCTTGGTGTCCTGTTTGATAGCAGTTTATGTTTTGAGCAACATATCACTAAGCTTGTCCAATCATGTTTATTTTTATTTTATTTTATTGTTTATTTTATTGCTTTTGTGTATTTTATGTATTTTATTTCTTTATATTTCATCATTCACTGTGGTATTTTATTTCTCTTGTTGTGAAGCACTTTGTACTTTGTTTTGATAAGTGCTCTATAAATAAAGTTTTATTATTATTATTATTAACTCAGACACTAATTAAAGGAGAACGAGCGGAAGTGAGAAGAATGAACTGCTGCTGACGTCGTGATGAAAACGTCACAGATCACGTGTTTAACAGCTGTAAATAAAGGAAGGAAGGAAAAAGGAAGAAGTTACATTACACGTTACATAAAGACTGTTATTATATTTGGTAAATTGTTTTCACATAAAAATAAAACTGATTTGTTTGTCCTTTCATTCCTGAACCCCATGAAGAAAAAACAAAGACTGTTAAATATGACCATTAATCTTCTATCTGAAAACATCTAGTATTTATTTATGTAATATTTTTTTGCCGACATTTGAAAAACACATTCTTCTTGACGTTTCAGCTGCTGAATACCTCAGGATATGTTTGGCATGCTCCAGGTAGGATTCAAACCCAGACGCTGCACCGCTGCTGATGTCTAACGGCTGCGGAGAAGCCCTCCACGCCACCGAGCCCCCATCGCATTTGAATCTTTTCTCCGGGCGCTTTTATCTCTTCGCTTTGGGTTTTGGACTTTCAAAATTGACAGAGCCTCGATAAGTATTGATGAAACAACCTCACAGCCCCCTATCACCCCGAGCTACTGGACCAGACAGGTGAGCTTGCTTTCTTGGAGCTTTTCACTCTTTACTTTAGACATCTGCCTTCAAAACATAGTGAATCACCGGTGTATCGAACCCACGACCTCAAAGCTTCCAGACCTAGTCCTACCATGCTGAGCTATTGGATCAAACAAACCGCCTTTCTTTCTTTCCTTTGAACAGCAGACTTCTACGTAGTCCGTTAACACACTGAGATACTGGACCAGACAGGTGTGTGTGCTTTCTTGGCGCTTTTCACTCTTTCCTTTGAACAGCAACTTTCAAAACTGAGCCAGTTACTAAAACAGAGCTAAACATGGCCTATTCTGCACAACCTCAAACCCAGATCCTACAAGATGTCAAGCAGTCCTCTGTCATCCTGAGTTATTGGACCAGACAAATGACCTTTGTGTCTCAATGCATTTCACTCTTTCCTTTCAGCATCAGCTTTCAAAACACACTTCATCAAATGAGGCTTGAACCCAGATTCTCCAGACTTCCAAGCGGTCCTGTATCATCCTGAGCTAACAGCCCGGACGCTTTCTATGCCGATCTGATGGATTCTTTTTCTATATATTAATTCTTGTAAACAAAACTCTGTGAGTGCAGAATTGGAGGCGGGGAAATGTTCATTCTAATGAAAGTTGCTCAGTGGTGCATGAAGCCAAAAAAAGTCTGACTTCCCGCCGACGTTTCTCCTACACGCTTGGAAGGGGAGGGCGAGGCGAGCGGTATTCAAATGGTTGCAAACTGCAATTTCATCTCTAGATGCCACTAAATCCTGCACACTGGACCTTTAAGGAGGATTGGTGCATGTTGTGTCACCAAAGAGAAGAAAAAAGAAATCACGTCACTTCTTTTGCTTGCAAATAACTCTTTATGTTTTCATGTAATTTACAGTTATTTACATAAATTAATAAATATCAAAACATCTCATTATCTCTCTTTCAGTCGTTCAGGATCAAGTTACAGACAGCAGATTCAGAGCTTTTTATTGGTCACTAAACTGGTAAATAACAAGCTTCCCTGGCCAATGAGAACTCTATCAGCTGTGTGAAAGGTTATCTCCCTCCTTTGCCTCTTCCCTCTCTTTTTCCTCTTTTCTTTCTTGCTCTCACTTCTGCTGTTGTCCGTCTTTGTTGATGACATTTTTGAAGAGCGTGAGCAGCGGCCTCTGGCTGCGTTCGTCCCAGCTCTTCATGAAGCCGCCGTAGCGTTTGTTGGCCGGCGGGCCGCTCCAGCGGAAGTGCTTCATCTTGTACGAACCGTCTTTCTTCTCCTGGACGTCGCTCAGAAGCTGCTGCTGCTCTTCTTCCGCCTCCTCCATCACCTCCTGCGCCTTCTCCTCCTCCTCCGCTGCTGCCAGCAGCTCGCTGGCCAGCTCCCGCCTCCTCATCTCTCCGGGGAAAACCTCGGCAGACTCCTCCTCCACGCCGTTGGAGGTGTAGACTTTGACGGGGCGGCGTTTCCGGCCGACGGGTTTCCCCCAGCGGAAATGCTCCATGGAGTAGGAGCGTTTGGTCTGAGGAGAGGAGGAGGAGGAGGAGGAGGAGGAGGAGGAAGGGAGGATGAAGGAGGAGGGGTCTGATGGAGGCGGAGGTTGGAGGTGGGCGTTGCCTGGGATGATGGGGGTCTCGGCGGTGAGGTCGGAGTGACAAAGCTGGATGCACTCCTGCAGAAGAAGATGAGGTGGAGAAGGAAAGGAGACTTAGTGAAGGAAGGAAATATGAATTATTTCATGAATGTCTTCTCACTTTGCTCTGAAATTAGTTCGTACAAACTGAGAAAACTGTTTCATGAAATGCGCTCACGTCACCGATTTGTTCTTCGCCACGTAAAGACATTCGTGAATCTGAATTAACATTTAAAATTAGTGACACTGGTGCTGAAAACAGTTGAAAGCTCCGTAAATAAATAGCAAGTGGACCTTGAGTTGGGCTTGTTTTGTCAAACTACTATTTCCAAAGTTGAGAATGAACTTTCATGCTTATTTAAATTATTTTTGTTTATATTGTGCTCAGATGGTGCATGTTCCTAAGTTTTGTTTGGGGCATTAGGGGCCCCTTTTTGCCCTGGGGCCCCTTATAGGTTAATCTGGCCATGCTTTTAGTGCATTATGTTTGCAACTCTAATTTGGGGACTTCATTCCTCTTCAAAGCATCAGATAGAAAGAAGTGGGGGTTGTTGGGTGTCACAGTAGAATAAAAACATTATTAACAAACAGGCTGAGAACATTTTCTTTGTCTCCCAAAGATACGACAATATGAGATAGTCCCAAAAGCATCTTATAGAAGGAAACATTTTTAAATAAACGGTTAAATAAAATAGTTAAAACGCAGCCTGTGTACACAGTGTGTAAGTAGTGTTACCATCATGCTGCTCTCAGAGTTGAGCTCCTGACAGCTCGGATGCTCCCAGCACTGACTGACAGCTCCTCTGGCCACGCCCACAACCACCACAGCCACCAATAGCCACGCAGGACACATTCTCCTGGCGGCCAATCAGAGACAAGGACACAAAGACACATCACACATGAAGGCGGTGAAAAAGAAACAGGTAAATAGGTCATTTTATTTCATACTTTATATACCATTACACTATTCATTATACAAACATACATACATATATATATAACAAATACAATATACATTAAAACATATTAAAGTATTTAATTAAATAGTATAGGGTTGTATTAATTTATCATGTATATTTACACAAACTATGCAGTAATAGAGTATATGTTTTATAATCATTTTATACATACATTGATTAATTCTCATTTAGGTTTCTGTATGTATTTTATGTATTTACTTTTTATTAACATAGTAGTTGTAAAATTATATGATTTATGTTACTTATATTATTATATAATCTGTACTGTGTAACTGTTGTCAGCTTTGTGATGATGCATTTTTCAGTTAACTTAATGGATTTTTAAAAGTATATATAGGTATAAGTAAAGTATAAAGTAGTTATGTTGCATATATATATAGTACATAACACCACCATATACTTTGATTGGTTTTGATTTTATATATTTTTATGTATATTGTACTTACATATTGTAGTCATTATTTATACTAATAATTTTCTTTTGACTCATTATTTTTGCACAGATATTTGCACAAAATTATTGTTATTTATTGCACAAATTCTTATATAACTATACAATTTATTTATACATTAAGTATAAGTATTGTAACATAATTAGCTTTTGAATTTCAGTTCTCTGTCTGTAATTTCCGATTTTTTTTATCTTATTTTATTCTAATTTATTCTAACTTCCTTACTACTTTTTCAAGTTGATATTCTCTTTAATGTAATTGTTATTCTTGTCTTTTATTCCATAAATCTGTAATGTAGAAAAGATGCTGTATAGATCGATTAATAGTAATTTTCAACAATTTAGTAATTATACATCAATTTTGTAATTTATATATAATTTATAAAGCATTTTCTAACTTTGGTTGTGTTATTTAAAAAGTATTTATTAAGTCAAATACCTTTTTGATTTTGTACAGACATAGATATTTAAAAACAGAATATATAAATAATAATAATAAAGATTCTCACCACTCTGTCCTGTCGCTTTGTCTGTCTTCTGTCTCTTATTGCTGGTGTTTTCCTGTCGTTTGGCCGTCGGATGGAGATTTCTGTCGTTCTCTCTCCTCTTCTGTTGCTCCGATGATTTGGCCGACTTTTATACTCTGTCAGCCAAGGACACACACACACACACACACACACACACACACACACACACACACACACACATTCATTCATGCTGGTAAACACACACTGCTGCAAGAAAATGGACCATCAATGAAATATCATCCCCCTCCTCCTCCCACACACACACACACACACACACACACACACTCTTTCCTTGTAACTCCAAAAGTTTTTTTAAATTATTAATTAATTGTTAATTATATATATTAATTATAATTTTCATTTTAAGTTTTGACTTTTGTGTATGTGAGAATTGATTCCTTTGTTTCCATCTTCTTTTAACATCAGAACAAAGATTTATGTATATTTGCCTTTTAAAAAAACAAACTTTATTATGTAATGGTTTATCTGCTTTGTCTATTTCCAGAGATTAAAGAGATTAAAACTACAAATACAAACAAAACAAACACCAAAAACTGAAGAGATCAGGTTTTCCCAGGCTGGAAGCGACATGCCAAACACGCGCCGTATAAATCTCCATTCACTGCTGCTGCTGCGTGTTAAATGTCAGCCGGCAGATTTGGCAGATTAACACCGAACCAACATGTCGTCATCGGAGGGAAGACGGGATTCAGACCTGCAGGTCAGGGTGTACAGTTACACACACACACACCTGCTGCAGCAGCCTCCCTTTGTCTAAACCCTCAGTGTCACTAATGATGAAACCGCAGAAGGTTTATCTCATTTAACGGACCGCTGGGGAAAGGTGAAGAATATTACGTCCACCTGGAACCTCTGAAAGGCTTCATGTCCGCTAAGAAGCTTTTACCATTACGAGCCTCAAAGCTTTGCGTCCACTACAAAGTTTTGTTTCTGCGTCCACTAAGACATCTTCTTAAAGGCTGTACGTACAAACATAGCCACTCTTTAAGAGTCTACATACACTGGAAACTTTTCTACAAGGCTCTATGTCCACCAGGAACCTCTCTTTAAATCTTGAAGTCTACTAAGAAGTTGTCTTTAAGGCTCTCTGTCCGCTAGGACGTTTTCTATAAAGGTCTGCATCCATTACGAGCCTCAAAGCTTTGCGTCCACTACAAAGTTTTGTTTAAGACACAGAAAAAGTTTTCTTTAAGAAAAAGTCTTCTGTAAGGATCTGCATAGGGTTGCATAACTGGGTTGGCGTCTCTGGAACTGCTTTAAACTGTTTTTATTCTTTTTTGACTAATAGATATTTTAATGTTTGTACCAGCAATCATGTGTCCTCCTCAGCTCCCCTGCTGTGTGGAGTCCCTCAGGGGTCGGTTGTTGGACCACTCCTCTTCTCATTGTACATGTTTCCTCTGGTTCATTTGTTCAGCCGCTTTCATGACGTCACTGTTGTAACGACGATACACAGAGTTTTCTCTGCCAAACCCAATAACCTGAATCAGCTGTCCTCCCTCCATGATTGCTTAGCCGCCACCAAATATTAGATGTGTCTTAATTTCCTCCACCTAAACCCTGACAAAGCACACAAGTTCTTTTAATTGGACCTGATAACTTTGCCACTGCAGTTGATCAGTTAATTGGACCGTTTCACTCTAATATCAGATCTACCGCTAAGAACCTTGGTATTGTCTTTGACCAGTATATGACTTCTGACCATCATGTTACTAAACTCGTCCAGACCTGTTTTCTATCTCTAAAATCACATGTATCTTGTCTCCCGCGGATCTCGAACTATTACGTCACACTTTAATTTTCTCACGTCTAGATTATTGTAATTTCCTCTACACATGCCTCAGGCGAGCTGCTCTAAATCGTTTACAGTTGGTTCAACTGTAACTTACTTACATCCACTTGGAACCTCTTAAAGGCTGTAAGTCCACCAGGAACCTCTTAAAGGCTGTAAGTCACCAGGAACCTCTTAAAAGGCTGTAAGTTCACCAGGAACCTCTTTTAAAGGCTGTAAGTCCACCAGGAACCTCTTTTAAAGGCTGTAAGTCCACCAGGAACCTCTTAAAGGCTGTAAGTTCACCAGGAACCTCTCTTAAAGGCTGTAAGTTCACCAGGAACCTCTTAAAGGCTGTAAGTCCACCAGGAACCTCTTTTAAAGGCTGTAAGTCCACCAAAGGCTGTAAGTCCACCAGGAACCTCTTAAAGGCTGTAAGTCCACCAGGAACCTCTTTAAAGGCTGTAAGTCCACCAGGAACCTCTTAAAGGCTGTAAGTCCACCAGGAACCTCTCTGTAAGTCCACTTAAGGCTCTGCATCTACTATGAGCCTTTCTTAAAGATTTGCATCCACTATAAAGTTTTGTTTAAGGATCTGCATCGACTAAGAGTTTATTTTTAGAGCTCTACGTCCCCTAAAACAATGCATCTATATTTAAAGGGAGCCTCTCTTTAAAGCTCTACCTCCACCTTTAGTCACTTTAAAGCTCTACCTCCACCTGGAGCCTCTCTTTAAAGCTCTACCTCCACCTGGAGCCTCCCTTTAACACTCTACCTCCACCTGGAGCCTCTTTAAAGCTATACCTCCACCTGGAGCCTCTCTTTAAAGCTCTACCTCCACCTGGAGCCTCTCTTTAAAGCTGCCTCCACCTGGAGCCTCTTTAAAGCTCTACCTCCACCTGGAGCCTCTCTTTAAAGCTATACCTCCACCTGGAGCCTCTCTTTAAAGCTCTACCTCCACCTGGAGTCACTCTTTTTACCCCTCTACGTCTACATATTGCTTCTTTCAGAATCCAAATAATTTGATGAATAAAAATCTACTGTGTTCTAATTAGATTCTTCTGTGCAAAGGCTGTAAGTTCACCAGGAACCTCTTAAAGGCTGTAAGTTCACCAGGAACCTCTTAAAGGCTGTAAGTCCACCGGGAACCTCTCTTAAAGGCTGTAAGTTCACCAGGAACCTCTTAAAGGCTGTAAGTCCACCGGGAACCTCTCTTAAAGGCTGTAAGTCCACCAGGAACCTCTTAAAGGCTGTAAGTTCACCAAAGGCTGTAACCACCAGGAACCTCTTTGTAAGTTCACCAGGAACCTCTCTTAAAGGCTGTAAGTCCACCAGGAACCTCTTAAAGGCTGTAAGTCCACCAGGAACCTCTCTTAAAGGCTGTAAGTCCACCAGGAACCTCTTAAAGGCTGTAAGTCCACCAGGAACCTCTCTTAAAGGCTCTGCATCTACTATGAGCCTTTCTTAAAGATTTGCATCCACTATAAAGTTTTGTTTAAGGATCTGCATCGACTAAGAGTTTATTTTTAGAGCTCTACGTCCCCTAAAACAATGCATCTATATTTAAAGGGAGCCTCTCTTTAAAGCTATACCTCCACCTTTAGTCACTTTAAAGCTCTACCTCCACCTGGAGCCTCTCTTTAAAGCTGCCTCCACCTGGAGCCTCTTTAAAGCTATACCTGGATATTCTTCTTTACTACCTCCACCTGGAATAAAATATTCTTACTAGTTTTCTTCTTTAACATTTAGCTCAGTGTGTAGAAACATGAAAGGAGCCAAGTTCTGTTTGCAAAACATAACATTTGGTGTTTAATGACACTTTGTAGTATTTTGGAGTAAAATACATTTTTAAAAATGGGTTTCAGCAACAGTAGAAGTTTATTTATTATATGTTATTTAATTCAAGCTTGGTCTTGAGATCAAACCTAAGTCGTCACTTGATCTTGAGTCCCTTTTAATTTGTTTTCTGTCATAGCTATTTCTGCAGCTAAACTGAAGCTTCAGTACTTCATGGCAGTCAGTCACAGTAAAGTCATTTCTCTAAAGGGCTTCTTTTCTGTTTTTCTAATGGAACAAATTGAGCAGCATCTGGAGGCAGGCAGGTAAATATAAACCCATTAGACTGCTCTCACAGCCTTGAACCTCCATTCAAGCCATTACACACACACACACACACACACACACACACACTCTCTCTCTCTCTCTCGTATGTTCAGGAAGAAAGAGGTAATGGCATGATGAAGCAAAAGTTAGACGAGCTGGACTCAAGGCAAAGACACATTATCAGAAGTGGAAGCACTTTATTCACCAGATGCAGTCATTAAATTCAGTCTTCTGTGAATGTTTTGTCACAGCTGATGTTCATCTTTTCCTCTTTCTACACTTTTGTTAATATGAATAACAATATTAATACCTTTATTAAAAAATTACACATTTTGCAAAGGACTTTAAGAATAGATAAATCAGGAAAAGATTAGTGAAAGATAAAGTTTTTGAAATTATTAAATGATACAAAATGAACAACAATGAAACAAATTTTAATTTAAAAATAATCCATTCATTTAAGTGAAATCCTTAATATCTCCAGTAGCCTTTAACATGTGAAATTTACAATAATATTACTACATTTATAGAAAATTTGATAAACAGATTGTAAAATCGTAAGTTTGCCAGTAGGAAGTAAAGCAGAATTCATACTTTCCACATCCACGATTCTGCAAGGGTCCGCAGACCTCTACGTGGACGTCCACGCGCAGCCCAGAATTTGGACTTTGGACTGTACACATCATCCATAAATCTTGGAATGCAACAAAAACATGTGGATCGCCCCCTGGTGGCGGGCTGCAGTACAGGTCATAAACCCCGCCCCCTCCATGTTAGCGGATGGGACATGAGTCAAACTAAAAACTCCAATGTTTCCCAAAGATGGTTTCTGTCATTTTAGGTCGTTCTTATCACGCTGATGTTTGTTCAAGTGTTTATGTTTCTGATAAGTTTGGTTCTAATTAGTTATTTGATGCTATAAAAGAGAGTTTCACGTCATGATTGACAGCTGAGCAGAACTGGCCGGGTGGAGGGCCGGGACCTCGATCATTCCAACCCCGATCACTACAGCGCAGACTCCAGTATCCGGGATATGTTGGCTTCATTTTTGTACAGTGGGAGGAAATGGAGACGTTCTGCATAATGACTACTTTTACTTTTGGTACTTTAAGCTAATACTTTTGTACTTGAGTCAAGTTTTAAATGTCAGACATTGACTTTTGACAGAGTATTTCTACTCTGTGGTATTTACTACTTTTAAGTAAAAGATGCAAGCTCTACATAAACTGAAGCAATAAAAGCTTGAAAACAGGATTTTAACTCCAGATTATGTGATAATATAGGAGGTGAGATTACCGTCAGTTATTATAAAATTGTAAATAAATGAATAAATGTTTTGTTGTTTATTTAAGAGATGGATCCTCCCATTGTTTATTTTATTTTATTAATAAAATGTAAATAACAAAAAAAAGAATAAAGTTTATGTTGGAGTTTGTGTTATTCTAAATTTTGACACAAAGATTTTCATTTTTACTGCAAATGTATATCAGTTATCGGTCTCCTTGATTACTAATAATCCGTATCGGTCCTATAAGAAACCCATATCGGTCGATAACTGTGATCCTGTACAGACTCTAACTGATGTGTTTCTCTAACAGGAGGAGACTCTCCCTCCTACAGAGAACACAGAGACACTGAGGAAACAGACCAGGGCCAGAACCTGAACCCAAACCCAAAGCCAGGATAAAGAGGTTCAGTGAATGTGGTGTTGAAGGTGTGGAGGTGGATCAGTGTGTCAGAGGAGACTCTGTAGAAGGACAGAGTGCCAGCAGGACAGTCCACATACACTGCTACTCTGTTAGAGATGGAGGAGGAGGAGGAGGAGGAGGAGGAGATGGATGTTCTTCTCTTATTGTGACAGACAGAGTAACCATCATCATCAGAGCAGCTCAGACTCCAGGACTGATCATTCCCTCCAAACACACAGTCTTCATGTCTGTCTCCTCTCCTGCTGATTCCTCTGTAACTCACTGATATATAAACTCTTCCTCTGTACTCGACCTCCCAGTAACAGCGACCAGTCAGACCATTTCTACACAGCAGCTGAGGCCAGAAGTCAAACCTGTCTGGATGATCAGGATATGGCTGATCCTCCTTCACATATGTCGCCTTCCTGTTGTTGTCGTGAGACAGTTTGATCTTTCTGTTCACTGTGTTTGTGTCGAGTGTGAGTTCACAGGAATCTGATGAAGAGAACGAGACACAACACAGCTGCAGTTATTAATCTATCATCTGTTTGATGACGACATCAGAGACGTGAATGAGTGATGTCACAGTTTGAAGATGGCTGAATGTGTGCTGCTTTGTTTTCATGAATCAAAGTAAAAACACACTTACACTTCCTCAGACCTGGTCTCAGCCATCGGACTCCACCGGGCTCCACCCTGAAAGGAGGAGGGGGGTCAGACCAGCACGTCCTCTTTCAGCATGCAGACATGGACATTACATTACTCTCATACACATCTACACAATGTTGTTGCATAACAGGAATGACCCACCTGTGATTATTAATAATCAGTCTTACAGTGTCTTGATTAAACAAACCAACGTAGCTTTAATCTTATATTATGAGACATGTTCTCCTCGTATCCTATATGTGACTGTGCATCATGTGTTATCTTTATCTTCTCTCTGAGTTCGTTATCAGTGTAAATATGGTGAATAAATTACCATATATCGGGGAGAAGTCGTCATGACTCTTTCCTGTGTAAATCTTTTAATATCAAAGTCCCAGAAGTTCCCAAAATGTAGAAGAGCGACTTAGTGTCAAATTTCATATATTAGTATTTCATATATTAAATCACATATAACTGTTTTACACTGATAAAGGAACAGTCCAACATTTTGAGAAATACACTTGAATGCAGCATCTCAAAGTCCTGTCCTGTGGTCGTCAGGTTCGAGCACAGTATTAACTAAATATAAGTGCTTTTGAGTTATTGGAAGGTTTATTTTTCTCTTTTGATTGAGCTAGGCTAGCAGTTTCCCACTGCTTCCAGTCTTTGTGCTAAGCTAGGCTAACCATCATTCATCCTTCTTCTCATCACGCCTGGATTACTACAACAGCCTTTTTACTTGCCTAAACCAAAAATCTATTGATGGACTCCAGACTGTACAGAACTCAGCTGCCAGGCTTTTAACCAGAACCAAGAAACGTGATCACATAACTCCTGATTCAGCCTCTTTACACTGGCTCCCAGTATGTTTCAGAATAGATTTTAAGACTTCACTGATTACTTTTAAGACACTTCATGGCCTCTCTCCCTGCTGTATCTCTGGCCTCTTAGTACCGTACACGCCAGCACATACTTTGAGATCCTCGGGATGAGGTCTTTTGTCTGTTCCAGACACCCGGCTGAAAACTAAAGGGGACCGAGCGTTTGCAGTCAGGCCCCGAGGCTCTGGAACAGCCGGCCTGAGGAAATCAGGTCAGCTGAGTCACTGATCTCTTTTAAGTTCCTTCTTAAAACATACATTAATCGGAGAGCCATTCCTGATTTTACTAGAGTTTTCATTTTCTTCTTTGTGTTTTACTCACTTAAAAATGTTTTTTATGTTTTCTTTTAAAACCAGATGGTTTTATGATTTGTGTGTTTTCTTTTGCTGCCATTGTGACGGACTTTGTAATATGGATTTTGAAAAGTGCTCTAAATAAAGATTATTATTGTTGTTATATTATTATAATCATGCCCAGGACCTATCTCTGTAAAGAGATGAAACTGATTCGATTAAGAGGGCAAAAAAATATATTCCTCAAACTGACAGATGGTTCCTTTAACATGCATCTGTCCAAACTGCATAAATTATTACCAACAGGTAATTCTCATGTTTGTTCCTGGAGATGTTCTCCTTGGAGACCTCCTACACAAATATCTCCTGTTTATGTTCAACCAGTGTTTCTGTTCTGAGCAAAGGAAAAAGGCTTCCTACATGTGTGATTGTTCACATAACTCATATCCACCTTTAACCAAAAAGACAGAGAAAATGTTCTTCCTCCTCTTTCAGACTGAAGGCCTCTTCATACCTGAGAGTGTCCAGGCTCCAGTGTGGATCCTCCAGTCCAGCAGACAGCAGCTTCACTCCTGAGTCTCCTGGATGATTGTAGCTCAGGTCCAGCTCTCTCAGATGGGAGGGGTTGGAGCTCAGAGCTGAGGCCAGAGAAGCACAGCCTTCCTCTGTGATCAGACAGCCTGACAGCCTGCAAACACACAAAACAACACACATGGCAGATCATCTGAGGGTCCCGTCCGTCAGATACAAGAGGAGACTCTCCAAGTAAATGAATAAATACAGTGACTGAATCAGGGATTCAACAGTGTGATCTAAATGTTAAAGAGGATACAGCCATGCTAGCAGCTCTGTGATGTTAAGTGGAGCTTGAAATTTAGAGAAATAACTTAAAAAATGAGACAATCTGTGACTTAATCTGACCTGAGAGTTTCCAGTTCACAATGTGGACTCTCCAGTCCAGCCGTCAGCAGCTTCACTCCTGAATCCTGCAGGTCGTTGTTACTCAGGTCCAGCTCTCTCAGACTAGAGGACTGGGAGCTGAGAACTGAGGACACAGCTTCACAGCTTCTCTCTGAGAGGTTACAGTCACTCAGCCTGGAGAGACAACAATAAGGAAAGAAGTTATTTATTTTTTTCTCCAGTTGAATGATAGCACAGTATTTTGATGAATGAATGAATTAGGATGAATAAATCCCACTATGTATCTACTTACAGAGCTTTGTTGGAGGCTTTGACCACTGGCAGCAGCCTCAGAAGAGCCTCCTCTGAAGCAGAGTATTTTTTCAGGTCAAACACGTCCAGATCTTTTCCTGATGACAGTAAGATGAAGACCAGAGCTGACCACTGAGCAGGAGACAGTTTATCTGTGGAGAGACTTCCTGATCTCAGGGACTGTTGGATCTGATCCACTAGAGAACGATCATTCAGTTCATTCAGACAGTGGAACAGATTGATGCTTTTCTCTGCAGAGGGAGTCTCTTCGATCTTCTTCTTGATGTACTCGACTGTTTCCTGACTGTTTTTTGAGACACTTCCTGTCTGTGTCAGCAGGCCTCGTAGGAGAGTCTGATTGGTCTGCAGTGAAAGTCCCAGGAGGAAGCGGAGGAACAAGTCCAGGTGTCCATTTGGACTCTGTAAGGCCTTGTCCACAGCACTCTGGTACACGTGTGTCACTGTAGATTCATGGTAGGTTGCTTGGTCTTCTGAGAGCAAATTGACACCAGAGTTGATGAATGTCAGATGGACATGAAGAGCAGCCAGAAACTCCTGAACGCTCAGATGGACGAAGCAGAACACCTTGTCCTGGTACAGCCCTCTCTCCTCTCTAAAGATCTGTGTGAACACTCCTGAGTACACTGAGGCTGCTCTGATATCAATGCCACACTCTGTCAGGTCTGATTTGTAGAAGATCAGGTTGCCTTTCTGCAGCTGCTCAAAAGCCAGTTTTCCCAGAGACTCAATCATCTTCCTGCTCTCTGGAGTCCAGTGTGGATCTGTCTCAGCTCCTCCATCATACTTGACATTCTTCAGTTTGGACTGAACCACCAGGAAGTGGATGTACATCTCAGTCAGGGTCTTGGGCAGCTCTCCTCCCTTTCTGGTCTTCAACACCTCCTCCAGAACTGTAGCAGTGATCCAGCAGAAGACCGGGATGTGGCACATGATGTGGAGGCTTCGTGATGTCTTGATGTGGGAGATGATTCTAACGGCCTGCTCCTCATCTCTGAATCTCTTCCTGAAGTACTCCTCCTTCTGTGGGTCGGTGAACCCTCTGACCTCTGTCACCATGTCAACACACCCAGGAGGGATCTGATTGGCTGCTGCAGGTCGTGTGGTTATCCAGAGGCGAGCAGAGGGAAGCAGGTTCCCCCTGATGAGGTTTGTTAGCAGCACGTCCACTGAGGTGGACTTTGTAGCGTCAGTCAGGACCTCATTGTTGTGGAAGTCCAGAGGAAGTCGACACTCATCCAGACCGTCAAAGATGAACAAAACCTGGAACTCTTCAAACCTGCAGATTCCTGCTTCTTTGGTTTCAGTAAAGAAGTGATGAACAAGTTCCACCAAGCTGTACTTTTCCTCTTTCAGCACATTCAGCTCTCTGAAAGTGAATGGAAATGTGAAGTGTATGTCCTGGTTGGCTTTGTCTTCAGCCCAGTCCAGAGTGAACTTCTGTGTTAAGACTGTTTTCCCAATGCCAGCCACTCCCTTTGTCATCACTGTTCTGATTGGTTCATCTCTTCCAGGTGAGGGTTTAAAGATGTCTTCACGTCTGATTGTTGTTTCTGGTCTGTCTGGTTTCCTGGATGCTGTTTCAATCTGTCTGACCTCATGTTCATCGTTGACCTCTGCAGTCCCTCCCTCTGTGATGTAGAGCTCTGTGTAGATCTGGTTCAGAAGGGTTGGGTTTCCTGCTTTAGCGATCCCCTCAAACACACACTGGAACTTCTTCTTCAGGTTGGATTTAAGTTTACGCTGACAAACACCAGAAGGACTTCCTGAATAAACACACAAAAAAATCAGATCAATAATATTTCCCTCCATCTCTTGAGACATCAGTAAATGTCCCATTTATCCAGCATGTTGAATCTTTAGAGAAATCCTCTTACTGCTCTGCAGACAGTCAGCCAGCTCCTCCTGCTTCATTCTCCTCAGGAAGTGCAGTGTGATCTTCAGAAATGCCTCTCTGCTGCTCCTCCTCTGCTCTTCCTCCTCACCGTCCAACACCTCCTCATCCTCCCTCTGACTCTCTAAGCATTCTGGGTAATCTGGACTCAGAACCTTCTGGATCTTCTTCAGCTCGTTCTTCACAAAAGTGACAATGTTCTCCTCCAGCAGCTGGAACAGATGATTATGTGAATGAAACAATCAAACTAAAATCATGGAACCAAACATCAGATCCATGTTGGACAGACTGACAATCCACTGGTCTGAAAAGTGCAGCGTGGAGATTATTGTGACTAGAAGAGATGTAAAAGTAGTTGTTGTACATGTACAGACCATAAATATGGAGTCCAGGTGTGTTTGATGCTGCTGGGCAGACCGACCACTGGGAACCTCTGAGCTCTCCTGGTCGACTCTGTGGAGGAATCATGAAGAATTAGCTCACGTTATGTCTGTCCACACAGAGACAAACATGAGCTAAAGGCCCTCCAGTGGAGCCGCTCAGTGTCTGGTTGTATCAGACTGGTTGTACTGGGCAGCTCCCACTGGGAATGTGTTTGACTGTGTGAGTGTGAGGCAGCTGCTGCTGAAAGAGAACATTGGTGCTCAGAGAACTTCCATATAAGTCAGTAAAGGTTTAAAAACTGGAGATCTCACAACTGAGAATCTGATACAAACACACTGTTTAGTTTCTCACATCAGTTTTAAATCCTCACCTTTGATCAGCAGAGTGACGTCCATCTTTGAAGAATATAGGAGGATCCATGGACCTGTCACTCTTCATGGACACACAGCTGGGTTCTGGTTTTTCCAGCTTCCTCCTGATAGAAACACATAAACACAGTATATAATCTGCACTGCACCCAGAACACAGACTAACAGTGTGTTGTGGAGACATTTGACAAAACAGTTTGCTGGTTGTTTTGTCCGGCCATCCAGCAGAACTGTTTTCCACCACTGAAACACAACGTTTCTTAAAGGCACTGCAGAGTGAATCAATGTAGAAACAGTTCTCTCATGTTGTAGGAAACAAACTGAGCTGCTGTCTGATTGTCAACACTCAGACATCTGAGTTCTTCCATCAGCAGCATCAATAAGAAAGCAGCTGTGTTTCCTCAGACTCTCTGCGATGGTTATAGTTGCTATGGTTGAAGATCTAAGGCTTCAGGTTCCCGTAGGAAAGGGCTGTCTGACGGCAAGGTAAGGCGGTGAAAATATTCTAAATACAGCGTACACTTAAACTGATATTTTTTTAGGTGGGCCTTCTTTTAGGGGGCTAAAATCCGTTTAGTTTCGGCTCTCGTCCACAGCAGTGCATTGCTTAGCTCCCGTGCTGGTCCTGTCTGCTTCTCCTAACTGTCCACTGTATGTATTTATAAGGGGAAACCCACAGAGACCACTGTACCTACTGTGTTTACAACTGAAGCAACATTAGAGAAACAAAGATCTAATACGACATAAACAATGTGTCGGCCTACAAGTGAGGTATATATATGTATTTTACCTATTTTGTGTGCCTAGGACTTTTGCATATTTTTGCCGTGGTATCGAAAGTGAATGTCGTTCTTTATACTAGTTTTGTTTTGAAGTTTTAAATTCTTGTATCAACAACATGAGGAGGGAAATAAGAAGCTGGTCTCCCAGAGATCCTGTTGGACAGAGAGGAAGACCACCAGGGATGGAAATTCACTTTTTTAGTCTTCAGACTCAGAAGCTGCTGGAGAAACTAGCAGCTATCAGCAAGAAAAGGATCAACACACCAAAGTTCAATAAAACATGAAGCTGAATGATTTCAGTCTGTGTATCATCGCTTAATTTTCCTATAAAATATTGGACCAAAGCAGGACTAAATGTCCTGATCTCTGAGCAGATTTTACTGTTACTGACAGATAACAAACTGAACTGTGGGGTCCGTCAGCAGCGACACTGTTGGCCTGTATTCTAACGTTTGCATTACTAGACTCACCACAAATATCCTGACTGTTATTTACAGACTTTGGTAGGTGAAGCTTTTTAGGACAAAATTCAAAGAGCAGTTTCAGACTAAAGACACTTTGGAAGATCCCCACTTGATTTGTGTAAGTCAGACTGCTGAAGCCTCATATTATCCTCAGCTGAACTTTACAATGTGTTTTTACACAGAACCAGGACTGTGGATTTTGTCCTCCACCACTTCCATTGAAATCACATGAGGAAGAGATCTGCTCAGGGCCAGTGTGCACAGGAGGACCAGTTCCAGCCACCAACAACTCTCTCAGTGTACATGTGGGCACGTCAGTGTTGTTTAGGGACGGACTGGAAGCACGTGAACCTGTCCTTTAATACTAATCTTCCTCTGACCTTCATCATCATCATTCTAGGAGAACAGGAACATTATGAGGACAACTGGTCAGACTGGACTTAATGAGGACAAACATCAGCAGTGAGCAACATGAGGAGGGAAATATGAACATTTTAGGTCAGACTGTCCAACACTTTGAATGCTGACAACTACTTACTGTCTGTCAGAGAAATGTCGTTTAAAATTAGTAATAATATTCTTTGACCGGTGACTCCTGAAGGACACACAGCTGGGCTCAGGTCCAGGTCCAGGAGAATCTGGTCTCTGATGGATCCTGACCGAAAAACAAATTAATTCAAGCTCACATGTTCAGTAAAAGTCTCCCAGCAAAAAATACTTAAAATAATATAAAATACATGTAATTACTAACAATTAAAAGTAACTTACTTTTTGTCAGATAAACGTCTTTGTTTAAAATTGATCATAATATCCTTTGACCGGTCACTCTTGAAGGACACACAGCTGGGCTCAGGTCCAGGTCCAGACTCAGCAGAGTCTGGTCTCTGCTGCTCTGGGCTTGAACACAACACACACAGAGCTTTGAGTGTGAATAATGATGGTGCAGTGATCTGAGTGCTGAGCTCTGACATGGAGAAGAGTCATGGACAGTTAGAGATCCTCATCTCACCTCTGAGCTCTGGTCTGGCTGCCATGTTCCCCACACAGACTGGTTTTAGAGGGAGGGGCTCCTCCTCTCTGTCCTCACACTGATTCATGCTGCTGAACTCACATCCACATCAGCTCACACACACTTTGATCTGGAGAGGAAACACAAATCCTTCATCTGCACATCAACTGAAATCCTCCTTTCCATCATTTCTCCTGTAAGAAGATCAGCTGCTCCTCCAGTGATTGGCTGTTACTTTCTGTTTCATATCAGTGTCAGCTGAATGCAGTCAGACAGCAGTGAGGCAGAGGAAGCTGCCATCAGCTGCTGGACTTCTACTATCAGGCCACTAGATGGCGTCATGAAGCTGCAGTGAAGTGCAGATTTACCTTCACTGACACGCTGATTGAATTTGACGGGAAGCTTCAGTTTCTTTAATATTCAGTCAATTCAAAACTAAAACTTTCAGTTACGCCTGAATGATTGTTATTAAACTCGTCCGAGTGCGTTTGACGCAAAGTGTCGCCCAAATGATTGTAATGGACCTGAGCTCTACATGTTGGAGGCCGCACACTGTTCTGTACATTAAACTGCTTCTGAGAGTTATTCTGTTACGTTGCTCTTCGTATTCATTTAGTTTCCGTTTGATTTCTTCCTTTAGTGATACTTTTATATACTTTGTTCTGTTTCGTTTCGTTCTCATTTAAAATTTTCTGAATATTTGTTCAGACCTGTTCTGTGTGTGCAGTGTGGAGGAGCTACAGCTGTATTGTATTGTGCCATCCTGTGTTGTATAAAGACAATAAAGCTGAACCTTCAACCTCGATAAGGAGCCCAAAGTCCACAGAGGCGAACCTGAACATTAATGGAAAACTATTAATTACAACCACAAAAAAAGAAAAAACAAACTTTTTTTCATAATAATTAATTCATAATTTGAATTATTAGGTTTTTAGGTTTTGTTAAAGGAGGAAAAGAGAATAAAAAAACATGAATTGTAATGATAGAATAAAGATATTTGTCAGATTTATAGAAAAGAAAATCTTATAAAATGGGACATTTTTTGAAGTACTCACAACTATTAATACCACACTGAGAAAATACTCTGGTCAAAGAAAAAGTCCTGCATTCAAAGTTAAAGTACAAGAAGTTCATCTTTTACTGACTCTGCAAAGTAACCAGATAAATGTGGCAGTGTTTCCTCCTGAGATTAAAGGCAGTGCTCAGATCCTTTACTGCAGTAAAAGGAAATACTCCACTACAAGTAAAAGTCCTGCACTGAAAATGTTACTTCAGCAAAAGTATAATCAGGATAATTAAAGTATTAAAAGTAAAAGCACTCGGTGCAGTGAAGCGCCCTGTGACTGTTGTGCTGTTATATATTCTGTCATCAGATTATTATGACTCGTGCGTTCATGTAAAGCAGGAAGTTGCTGACAGAGTTTTAATGTTGTAGCTGTGAGGTGGAGATAACTTTCACTACTTTATATTCAAGGAAATGTCCCTTGAATTCAACAACAGATACTTTAACCTGTAATGTTACTTCATATTTTACTTTTTGATCAAATATTTTGTGTAAAATGTGAATCTGCACAGTACCAAGTGGTGGATCCTTTACTGCAGTAAAAGTACTAATACCACACTGTAAAGATACTCTGCTACAAGTAAAAGTCCTGCACTGAAAACTTTGCACAACGGCTGCTGTCACTGTTATATTATTACTTTATTATTGTGTCACTGATGTGTAACTACAACTCTGTGTTGTAGCTGGCTGAGGTGGAGCCACTTTGAACTGTTTTATACACTTTGAGGAAGTTGAATGTTTAATAGTGAATCTGAATCTGAAAAGTAACAACACGTAGTGAAGTAAACAGTCAAATATAGGCAGATACAGAGCAGAAGTATAAAGCAGCAGAAATATTCAAGGAAAGTACAAGTACTTCAAGACTGTACTGAAATGTACTCAGTTACAAACTGACATAAAGGACTAGTTCCTGTTGGAGGAGCAGCTCGCTTAGTGTCTGCACATCAGTCAGAAATATAACGACGGACCATCCACTGACACAACATGGCCGATATTTGTAACATTAATGGCGGCTGTTTGGCCTCCTTCGTCCCGAGTTTCCAGTGAAACTCAGAGCTGTGAGTTTGGAGAAATGAAGCGTCGAGCGGCAGCTTTCTGCTGTTTCTGTGAAACTAAGCTGCCGACAGCTTGTGTTAACGAGTCAAACACTTCAGACGGGTTACATTACCTTCAGCTGCAGCTTCAGAGGAGAAAACTATCTGCGACTCGACGTTCAGAGGAAGTGAAACTGAACTTTGAACAGGAAACACCCAGAGAGCATTTCTACAGCACAGCGTCAGTAACCCTGCAGCACCAAAACATCCACTTCTAGATTCAGTTTTTCAGCATGTACACGTCATCGCGCACTGCCACTGTCAGTATACATCCTGCTGGCTGCAGACAGACATGTATACATGCACACGCTGCACATAACCACCCCCTCCATGGAGATCCATTCAGGTTTTATTTGCTGCTCTGCTTGACTTGTACACACTGTAGACTTTTTATTCCTGTAGCTGCTCATTGGAGCTTTTTATAAAGGCAACAGTAGATTTCTATATGCACATATTTTTTCACACAACAGTCCTGTCTGATCTTTCCCTTCATCTGTTCAGCTTTGTTCTCCTTGTTCTTAGCTGTTCTGTCTGGTTCTGTGTGAGTACACTGAGAGCGATGAAGAAACCAGAGTCAGGTTCCTTGTGTGTGTTCACATGCTTGGCCAACGAAGCTGATTCTGATCCTGAGCTTCATATTAGACGACATACTGTCGTTCAGTGCGAGTTCACATTGTCAGGCGAACAGGAGAGCTTCCCAGCATGCAGCAGGAGAAACAGCCTCGTGCATTTAACTGTAATTTGATGTGTGTTGCTGCATTGTTGCTGCTCTGACTGCGTTTTGCTTCTGCAACGTGCTGCACAAGTCGTGTGTCTTTAATCAGCACGATGCGACTCTTCCGACATGTTTGAAAGAACTTCCTGTCATTCATCAGATCAGCTCAGACACAATCAGATCTGCTGCTGAACACAGATGATTATTCTTTCTAATGCTCGGACGGATTATATTTAGAGTCAGGTCACAGCTTTAGTTCAGATTGTAGTTGCAGATGGACAGTCGTTTGTTTGGGTGCAGCTGTCGGAGCAGCGAGATGGAGAATAAGATCAGTTATCTGAACAGTGAAACGACTGTAAATACTCAACAGGTCGACGCTGAGGATCGTACACATTTAAACAGGAAATAAAAATAGAAACAGCACGCGTGAAAAAATAAAGATGCATGAAAACCAAATCTAGACAAGCTTTATTCTTGTTGATTGCACCGCTGATTAATTCAAAAGCACTGAGTGGTGTTACTTCCTGTTTGTTTAAATCAAATGCAAATAAAAGGCTCAAACTGAACTGTTCTCATTCTGGAAGTGGAACAAGTTTACAGTAGAAATTAGGAATCTTTGAAAATCACTTTGAGTAGAAGAAATATAGTGACAGGTAAAAGAAAGCGAGTGTCAGTCGTCATCACGATGCCTTGAAATGTACGATGTTTCCCCCTCACCCTGCAGCTGCAAGTCTCTCTTTGGTGTATCGGTTGGGGACTAAGTCTGCATTTTAATCCTCAAGGAGCAGAAGGAACGAGTGTGAGAATAAAGTTGTGCGGCCACAGCAAGAGATCGCCGCCTTGTCGACCTTCTGGTGCTGTGATACACTATGTGGCCAAAAGTATGTGGACAGCTGAACATATTCCCTCAGTATGTGACAGAGTAACATGTGACTGTGACATCATGTCCACTCTTCTGGTTTCAGTCTTTCCAGCAGATGCTGAACCTGCTGCAGGGGTTCACAGTCAGCGCTCCAGAGGTGTTGGATGGGGTTCAGGTCAGGGCTCTGTGCAGGATCAGCCAAGTTCTTCCACACCAAACTGGGAAAAATCATTTCTTTATGGACAACGGCGTCCACAGACTTTTGGCCACATTTCCACCATTTAATGATCAGAGCAGCCATCTTTAAAGGACTGGAAGTGGAACAAGTTTACAGTGGAAATGAAGAATCTTTGAAAATCACTTTGAGTTCATTGATGAATTTATGACAATAACCTGAAAGATTTCTGTAGCTGTGATCCTGTACAGACTCAACTGATGTGTTTCTCTAACAGGAGGAGACTCTCCCTCCTACAGAGAACACAGAGACACTGAGGAACCAGACCTGAACCCGAACACAAACCCAAAGCCAGGATAAAGAGGTTCAGTGAATGTGGTGTTGAAGGTGTGGAGGTGGATCAGTGTGTCAGAGGAGACTCTGTAGAAGGACAGAGTGCCAGCAGGACAGTCCACATACACTGCTACTCTGTGAGAGACAGAGGAGGAGGACGAGGAGGAGGAGGAGGAGGAGGAGGATGTTCTTCTGTTACTGTGACAGACAGAGTAACCAACATCAGAGCAGCTCAGTCTCCAGGACTGATCATTCCCTCCAAACAAACAGTCAGCTCTGTCTCCTCTCCTGCTGATTCCTCTGTAACTCACTGACATATCAACTCTTCCTCTCCACTCGACCTCCCAGTAACAGCGACCAGTCAGACCATTTCTACACAGCAGCTGTTCCCAGCAGTCAAACCTGTCTGGATGATCAGGATATGGCTGATCCACCTTCACACGTGTCGCCTTCCTGTTGTTGTCAGACAGTTGGATGTTTCTGTTCACTGTGTTTGTGTCGAGTGTGAGTTCACAGGAATCTGATGGAGAGAACGAGACACAACACAGCTGCAGTTATTAATCTATGAGTGATGTCACAGTTTGAAGATGGCTGAATGTGCGCTGCTTTGTTTTCATGAATCAAAGTAAAAACACACTTACACTTCCTCAGACCTGGTCTCAGCCATCGGACTCCACCGGGCTCCACCCTGAAAGGAGGAGGGGGGTCAGACCAGCACGTCCTCTTTCAGCATGCAGACATGGACATTACATTACTCTCATACACATCTACACAATCTGTGCCTCCGGCCTGCTTCTCCCTGCCCCCCCTGCTCCTCTTCCCCTCTGCCTCTCTCCTCAGACACTGAGATCTTTAAATATCAAAGTCCCAGAAGTTCCCAAGAACTAGAAGAGCGACTTAGTGTCTGCAAATTTCATATATTATTACTTCATACTTCTTATATATACATCATACAGTTTTAACGAAATATAACTGCTTTGGAGTTATTGGAAGGTTTATTTTTTCTCTTTTGATGGAGCTAGGCTAGCAGTTTCCCCCCTTTTTCCAGTCTCTAAACTGGCAGCTAGTCAGGCAATTATCATGTTTGTTCCTGGAGATGTTCTCCTTGGAGAGCAAAGGAAAAAGGCTTCCTACATATGTGATTGTTCATGCAAGGCTTATATCCACCATTAACCAAAAAAAACTCCTATATCAGACTGATTGTCTGTGGCTGCAGCAGGCCTCTTCATACCTGAGAGTGTCCAGTCTCCTTTGTGGATCCTCCAGTCCTGCAGACAGCAGCTTCACTCCTGAGTCTCCTGGATGATTGTAGCTCAGGTCCAGCTCTCTCAGATGGGAGGGGTTGGAGCTCAGAGCTGAGGCCAGAGAAGCACAGCCTTCCTCTGTGATCAGACAGCCTGACAGCCTGCAAACACACAAAACAACACACATGGCAGATCATCTGAGGGTCCTGCTGCGTCCGACAGATACAAGAGGACACTCTCCAAATAAATGAATAAATAAATACAGTGACTGAATCAGGGATTCAACAGTAACCATGACATTGTGATCTAAATGACAGAGACAGACAAGACAGTAATGATACATAAGACACAATATGTGTACCTTGCATGTAGAGTGCATGGAGAAATTAAAACTCTCCTGGAAGAAAACATGAATGCTTTAGTCCTACTTAAAACATGGGGTAGTGGTGCACTTCAGCCTCTTGTGGCTGAATTGGGTTTACAACAACAAACACTTAAAAACATTATCCTGGCAAAACCAGTTTTTTCACCTGCTCTTAAGTCATAAACACAGGAGAGAAAACAATTTAGATCAGACTTAGAAAATCAATCACCAGAATCCTTGTGCAAATGAATTCTCTGAGTCTAGAAACTATTGCTGAAGTTAAGGTAAAGCTTCTTTGACAAATTGTTATGGTCTTCGGGTAGCAGCTCTTTATATTGTTATGTTTTACTGGGGTGCAGTCTTTTCCTCTGTCAGTTAGGGCTGGTCAACACGTCATCCGCTCCTCCCGAGGGATTCCTCCCTGGTCAACACCTCCGGACTGCCCACCCGTGTTTGCGCCCTAGTCTTCCACGTCTTCGGCTGGTGCTTCCTCTTTTCGTCACTGATTCCAGCCACCAACCCCAAGCCTGTCCGATCATCACTCAAGATGATAAAAGCCGCTTTGTGGAAATGCCTGAGGCACCTGTGAGTTAATCTGAGCAGTCCGCCTCTGTGTCTCTCTGTTGTACCGTTAACTTAGTTAGCTCTGAAGCTAACTTAGACTCTTTTGGTGTGTGTGTAAAATAATGTTAATTCATATGAGGCACTAGTTTAGTGGGTTCAGGATCTGGGCAGTAGATTTACGTTGTTATTTTCATACATCCATTATTTTCGCACCACACGTAGGTAATTTGACTGTCTGGTTGAACACTAGGTCTTATGAGTGGCTGCGAGTGTGTGTTTTATTTCGACAGGTAAGAGTAGTGGAAGCCAGGTAGGCTTTTATTTAATTTTCAGCAACCTTTCCCCTTGTTCCTCACCACACTTGACTCATTTTCTGTTGGTTATTTGGTATTTAACTGTTGAGCAGAAGCTTGTAATTTTGTAACTTCTACTATTGTCAGTACGCTAAACAATGAATGGAAGTGCTTGCCTGACTTCATCTGCAGCATGTTGCTTCCCTTATTCCTAGTCACCTGCAGGGTTGTAACACAAATCCTATTAGCAGAAACAATCCTACACAGGTTAGCTGTTTATCAGCTAATGTAAACCACATTTTAAATGGTCATCAGTTGAATGGGTAAATGAATCCTGACCTGAGAGTTTCCAGTTTACAATGTGGACTCTCTAGTCCAGCTGTCAGCAGCTTCACTCCTGAATCCTGCAGGTTGTTGTTACTCAGGTCCAGCTCTCTAAGACTAGAGGACTGGGAGCTGAGAACTGAGGACAGAGCTTCACAGCTTCTCTCTGAGAGGTTACAGACACTCAGTCTGGAGAGGAAACAATGAACAAGTAGACAAATAACAGTTGTGTTAAAATGCTCAGTCTGGACTTTTGGTGATACAGTATATATAATATCTTCTCCGCACATTAAAATCCTTGCTGTTTTACTCTGAACATGTTAGAGATGTGACTGAATCAGTAAAAAAAACAAGAAATGATAATAAGGTGCATGATTTCCAAACAAAAATAACGTTCTCTGTCTCAATCTGAATTCATATTTCATGCTGTACAATATGTGAACCTCAATTAGTACAAAATAGATTGGAAAATTCAAAGACTTTCTGTACTGTGAAATTTGAAATCCTGACAGAAGAGATTCAGGAACCGTGATGAGAGAGGCTGTTGAAATCAAACAGAGCTTAGAGAAATCATTTTAAAACATTGAGACAAACTGTGACTTAATCTGACCTGAGAGTTTCCAGTTTACAATGTGGACTCTCCAGTCCAGCTGTCAGCAGCTTCACTCCTGAATCCTGCAGGTTGTTGTTACTCAGGTCCAGCTCTCTAAGACTAGAGGAGTGGGAGCTGAGAACCGAGGACAGAGCTTCACAGCTTCTCTCTGAGAGGTTACAGACACTCAGTCTGGAGAGGAAGTAATGAACAAGAAGACAAATAACATTTGTGTTAAAATGTTGAGTCTTGACTGGGGATGGGGATTGGTCATTTTTATTGATATTGATACCATTTTTGAGACCGCTTAATGTTCCGAGTCTTTATCGATACCACTATTGATACTTTTCTATTAATTTGGTGGAAAGTGGGTGGTGCTGGGCATTTAAGTGAAAAGGATTACACAGGGCCCCTTCAACACAACTATACTATATACTTTTATACTACTATAACTATGAGAATAGTAAAATATTATATCAGCAGCAATAAATGTCCAACAAATTCTTTACAACAATAAAGATGGGGTGAGCTTGAGCTGACCACCATCTAAATGAATGAAGTTGGCGAATGTTAAACATATTTTACATATTTTATTAAAAACGACTCTCAGCCCTTCTATCAGTCGGAAGGCAAGTGACACATTTTTAATTTGATAAAATGTGCCAAGCCTCTGAGCACTTTGCACGTTCAGCCATCCCAGCAAGCAACCAATTGACCAAATTAGAAATGATGCAAACAAAGGCATGAGGCAATTAAATTCTTCCTCGTTTAGTTTAACGGCGGTTGGCAGACAATTCAATTGAATTTTAGAATTTTATCAGACAACCCATGTATGTTTGTGCACCAGTGATTTGATTTAAATGACATGACTCTCATCTCTCTCATAACGTTACGTCATAGGACCCGCTAGTCTTGATAGCAGTATCGATAAGATCGGACGTTATTCATTTTTGGGTTTTGAGAAATTTGGAACTGGGTCTCGATCCCCATCCCTAGTGGATCACTTTTGATGTTACAATAATATAAAATAAAAAAATTATATAATCTTCTCAGCACATGTTGACATGTTAAACTTCTTGCTGTTTTACTCTTTTTTTAGTGATATTCTCAACAGTTATAGTGAAGCAGTCGTTGGCAATGAATTTCTTAATTCTCAGGCTCCTTCAACAATACTCAAACAATTTGTATAAGAAATAAAATAAATCCAGGGGTTACTTAACGATAACAACTCCTTCCACATAAGTAAAGAATCTATTATAAGGTCAAGTCATTTTTTTAAATTTATATAGCCCAATATTACATTTTTAAAAATAATCATTACATGAGTAAAAATAATCGCATGTTTAGTAAAGAAAAATGTATCCGAGATAAGTAGGGAAGGAACGTGTTTGTAACTGGGGAAATAGAAGAACAACTCATAACTTTGATTAATGTATACAATCCGCCTGTAGAAGGAGCAGATATTCTGAAAAGAATCCTCTCCTTGCTAATGACGGTCTTTAAAGTGACAATGTGGAGCGTACTCTTAACGTCATCGATTATACAGCAAAAACAAAAGCAACAAATGTTGTCATTGATGTTAGACGTCAAAGAAGCTTTTGAGAGGGTGTCATGGCCCTTCTTATTTGGAACATGTGAGAAATGTGGATTCCACCAAACCTTTATTCAATGAAGAAAATGTATAAAGAACCAAATGCAAGAGTAAGAGTGAATGGGAAGCTCTAAGATTTGTATTTTAAAAGAGGGGAAACAGACAAGGGGACCGATTATCACCACAAATATTTGCTTTATGGATAGAAAACTTAGCCGAAAGCATTAGGAAAAATAGGAGGATGAAGGGGCTCACAGTACAGGAAGACGAACAAAAACCAGCACTGTACGTGGATGATATTATAATGTACCTCACAGACACAGACATATATAACTCACTACCTGTGTTACTAGAAGAAATTACAAATTATGGTGCTCTGTCTGGCTATAAGCTAAATCTAAATAAAACCATACCTAATAACTTGGATTACTTACATCACTGTAATGATTCTATTTATGCCATTATACATAACTCCTACATGCTTTAGCATTTGGGAGGGGCTGCTGAAAGAATTTATATGGAACGAAAAAAAGAGTCAAACTCAAAGTCCAAACCAAAAATCATGTAATTTAATAAATGATTAATACGCAGCACAGGTAAAACCAATTTTAATATGGACTAATTATTATTTTTAATTAATAGTA
Organism: Siniperca chuatsi; assembly: GCF_020085105.1. Taxonomy (NCBI): domain Eukaryota; kingdom Metazoa; phylum Chordata; class Actinopteri; order Centrarchiformes; family Sinipercidae; genus Siniperca; species Siniperca chuatsi. Next base: position 1,946,803 of record NC_058065.1, on the reverse strand, counting down.
TTATTACCATTACCATTCTTGGCAAGCGACCATTATCACCATCCCAACTACCCGCTCCCAGCAAGAAACCCCCGTTCTGCTGCAAAGAAAAGAAGCGTTATATAAAGAAGCAAAACAAGAGTAAATATTGGTGTGGCTTTCCACCGCTGGAGACAGCTCTTGGCAAGTAAAGAGATGCGGTTTGATGCTGAACTCGCTACGTTTCATTTAGACTGGTAAGTAACATCTAACGTTGGCTATTTAGCAAAATGTATCTTTAGTGCAACTAATGACAACACAAATCGTACCAAATGGCGTTGATATATGATTTTTATGTGGCTGTTTTCTTGCTACTAAGGTCTTACTTAAACTGAGCTAAGGAAGCTATAATGTAAACTATAGGCCAACACCACACGAGATTGTAAGAATGTTGTTATTTTGACCCACTCTCAGAGTTTCAGGAGTTTGGTTGAATTTTGCGTATTCTTGCCCTGCTGTTAGTTAGTAGTTTGCTTTTTGTTTTATAACTGATGACTGTAAATTGAGACTGTATGAACTCAGTAGTAGATGACTAAAAAAATGTTGATCGGTTCACCATATTGTAACCACTTGGCATTAGTGTTATGAGATGAGGCAAGATTGAAATTTCGGTATACATTTCTGAAGACATTGCAAAGTTTATTATGTGTTTCTAACTATACACAATCTTGAACAGCGTCATTAGTGTAATTAGAGGGGGAATGGAAGGATGGGAGAAGATTTCTGTACTGTAAAATTTAAACACAAAAAAGTACGTTATTTATTTTTTTCTCCTGTCGAAGAGTATAATCATGAATGAATCCCACTTACAGAGCTTTCTTGGAGGCTTTGAGCACTGGCAGCAGAAACAGAAGAGCCTCCTCTGAAGCAGAGTATTTTTTCAGGTCAAACACGTCCAGATCCTTTTCTGATGAAAGTAAGATGAAGACCAGAGCTGACCACTGAGCAGGAGACAGTTCATCTGTGGAGAGACTTCCTGAACTCAGGGACTGTTGGATCTGATCCAATAGAGAACGATCATTCAGTTCATTCAGACAGTGGAACAGATTGATGCTTTTCTCTGCAGAGGGAGTCTCTTCGATCTTCTTCTTGATGTACTCGACTGTTTCCTCACTTGGTTTTGAGACACTTCCTGTCTGTGTCAGCAGGCCTCGTAGGAGAGTCTGATTGGACTGCAGTGAGAGTCCCAGGAGGAAGCGGAGGAACAAGTCCAAGTGTCCATTTGGACTCTGTAAGGCCTGGTTCACAGCACTCTGGTACACGTGTGTCACTGCAGATTCATCGTAGGTTGTTCGTTGTTCTGACATCAGATTGACACCAGAGCTGATGAACGTCAGATGGACATGAAGAGCAGCCAGAAACTCCTGAATGCTCAGATGGATGAAGGAGAACACCTTGTCCTGGTACAGCCCTCTCTCTTCTATAAAGATCTGTGTGAACACTCCTGAGTACACTGAGGCTGCTCTGATATCGATGCCACACTCTGTCAGGTCTGATTCGTAGAAGATCAGGTTGCCTTTCTGCAGCTGCTCCAAAGCCAGTTTTCCCAGAGACTCAATCATCTTCCTGCTCTCTGGAGTCCAGTGTGGATCCGTCTCAGCTTCTCCATCATACTTGATGTTCTTCAGTTTGGACAGAACCACCAGGAAGTGGATGTACATCTCAGTCAGGGTCTTGGGCAGCGCTCCTCCCTCTCTGGTCTTCAACACCTCCTCCAGAACTGTAGCAGTGATCCAGCAGAAGACTGGGATGTGGCACATGATGTGGAGGCTTCGTGATGTCTTGATGTGGGAGATGATTCTGCTGGCCTGCTCCTCATCTCTGAATCTCTTCCTGAAGTACTCCTCCTTCTGTGGGTCAGTGAACCCTCTGACCTCCGTCACCATGTCAACACACCCAGGAGGGATCTGATTGGCTGCTGCAGGTCGTGTGGTTATCCAGAGGCGAGCAGAGGGAAGCAGTTTCCCCCTGATGAGGTTTGTCAGCAGCACATCCACTGAGGTGGACTTTGTAGCGTCAGTCAGGATTTTTGTGTGGTGGAAGTCCAGAGGAAGTCGACACTCATCCAGACCGTCAAAGATGAACAAAACCTGGAACTCTTCAAACCTGCAGATTCCTGCTTCTTTGGTTTCAGTAAAGAAGTGATGAACAAGTTCCACCAAGCTGTACTTTTCCTCTTTCAGCACATTCAGCTCTCTGAAAGTGAATGGAAATGTGAAGTGTATGTCCTGGTTGGCTTTGTCTTCAGCCCAGTCCAGAGTGAACTTCTGTGTTAAGACTGTTTTCCCAATGCCAGCCACTCCCTTTGTCATCACCGTTCTGATTGGTTCATCTCTTCCAGGTGAGGGTTTAAAGATGTCTTCTTGTCTGATTGTTGTTTCTGGTCTGTCTGGTTTCCTGGATGCTGTTTCAATCTGTCTGACCTCATGTTCATCGTTGACCTCTGCAGTCCCTCCCTCTGTGATGTAGAGCTCTGTGTAGATCTGGTTCAGAAGGGTTGGGTTTCCTGCTTTAGCGATCCCCTCAAACACACACTGGAACTTCTCCTTCAGCTGAGATTTAAGTTCACGCTGACAAACACCAGAATGACTTTCTGAACAAACACACAACAAATAAGATCATTAAGTGATTTATGAATAAATTATGTCTGTGTAATTCCCCTAAAGAATTCATATCTAAACATATTTCCCTCCATCTCTTGAGACATCAGTAAATGGCCCATTTATCCAGCATGTTGAATCTTTAGAGAAATCCTCTTACTGCTCTGCAGACGGTCAGCCAGCTCCTCCTGCTTCATTCTCCTCAGGAAGTGCAGTGTGATCTTCAGAAATGCCTCTCTGCTGCTCCTCCTCTGCTCTTCCTCCTCACCGTCCAACACCTCCTCATCCTCCCTCTGACTCTCTAAGCATTCTGGGTAATCTGATCTCAGAACCTTCTGGATCTTCTTCAGCTCGTTCTTCACAAAAGTGACAATGTTCTCCTCCAGCAGCTGGAACAGAATATTATATGAATGAAACAATCAAACTAAAATCATGGAACCAAACATCAGATGCATGTTGGACAGACTGACAATCCACTGGTCTAAAAAGTGCACTGGGAGATTATTGTGACCAGAAGAGATGTAAAAGTAGTTGTTGTACATGTACATGTACCGACCATAAATATGGAGTCCAGGTGCGTTTGATGCTGCTGGGCAGACTGACCACTGGGAACCTCTGAGCTCTCCTGGTCGACTCTGTGGAGGAATCATGAAGAATTAGAATAATTAGAAGAATTATGTTTGTCCACACTGAGACAAACACAAGCTAAAGGTCCTTTGAGTTAAAGTGTTGATTACAACATTGAATCAGATGGTTTCCTCTGATTACAGTGTTGGTCATACTGCTGATCCCACTGTGATTCAACAGTCCTGTCTGCATTTCTGCGCAGCTTTCAGTTTACTGTGTTGGTTCACCAGCTTGTCTGGTTTAGTCCCTCCAGCTCTTCTTGACCCCTATAATTCTCTGGACATCAACGCGTAGCTCACACAAGCTAATTACATCTCATCTTATCTGTCCAATTCTCATCTTATCTGTCCAATAGGAAATCTTAATAACTTAATGTCATCCTTTTCCCATATCAATTACGGTGTGCCTCAAGGTTCAATTCTGGGACCAATATTGTTCTCCTTATACATGCTTCCCTTGGGTGATGTCATCCGCAGACATGGTATTTCTTTTCATCGTTATGCGGATGACACGCAGTTGTACCTCCCTATCAAGCCCACTGACCTTAGCACGCTGAGTTCTCTGCAGGACTGCCTGTCTGACATAAAACACTGGATGTCGATAAATTTTCTTCAGCTCAACTCAAATAAAACTGAAATCCTTGTTATTGGGCCCTAACACATCATTAAACAAATACTGCCATCTACTGGTAACCTGTCACAACATATCAAGCCTGTTGCAAGAAATCTTGGTGTCCTGTTTGATAGCAATTTATGTTTTGAGCAACATATCACTAAGCTTGTCCAATCATATTTTTATCACCTAAGAAATATTGCAAAAATACGATCTACGATCTTTTATCTCCTCAAGCCTTGATTACTGTAATAGTCTGTTCACTTGTCTTAATCAAAAAACTTTGACACGACTGCAGACTGTACAGAACTCAGCTGCTAGGCTGTTAACCAGGACCAAGACGTACAACATCATAACACCTGTTTTAGCCTCTTTATATTGGCTCCCTGTTGGTTTTAGGATTGATTTTAAGATCTTGTTGATTACTTTTAAGGCTCTTCATGGCTCCAGACTGTATTTTAGACCTTGTAATCCCTTATGAACTTTCACGTAGTTTGAGATCTTCGGGCAGGGGTCTCCTGTCTGTTCCTGAGTCCAGGATGGAAACTAAAGGGGAAAGAGCTTTTGCTATCAGGGCCCCGAGGCTCTGGAACAACCTGCCCCGAAGACATTAGGTTGTCTGAGTCAGTGTCTTCATTTAAGTCTCTTCTCAAAACACATTTTTATCTGAAAGCAGATCCTGATTTTACCTGAACTGGTTGTTTATTTTACTGTTTATTTTATTGCTTTTGTGTATTTTATGTATTTTATCTCTTTATATTTCGTCATTCACTGTGGCATTTTATTTCTCTTGTTGTGAAGCACTTTGTACTTTGTTTTGATAAGTGCTCTATAAATAAAGTTTTATAATTATTTATTATTATTACATGCTATCTGTCCTGTGCAAATTGTTAGTGAGTCACAATAAACTTAGTAGCAGGTGAAGTGAGTGAAACAGGATCACCAAAGAGAAAACCAGAGAATTCTGGATGAAACCAAAGCTGAGGGTGATTTCACACTGAACTGTGTGTCAAATGAAAGCTAGAACGTACTTCTCTAGGCTACAGGTAAGCAAACAGGTACAGGTGTTGTTCATTGAAGCTGGTATGGTTGTTTCTTTTACACTTGTTTACACACGTGCCGAGTGTATTTGTTTCTGATCCGTTTCAAACCCATCTCTCGACAGGAAATTTGATCGAACAATCAGCTGGTTTCACACAACACATGTTTGAGCTTTGGTAGAGGTGAACATCGTCTCCTCTTTGAGCTTCTGCAGCCTGCAGTGATCCATAACAGCCGTCTCTGCATCGACAGACGTCTTCACAGAGGCAGAACTCCAGCCTGACGTGACGCGCCGTGATGCAGCCGTCAGTGTTGTACTTTACTTTGTGAATCCATCAGCAGCATCAATAAGAAAGCAGCTGTGTTTCCTCAGACTCTCTGTGATGGTTAATTCTGCGCTTTAGAGCAGCTGATCACAGTCCAGCTGTTATCACCGACATGTTTCCATTTCTGTTGTCACATGACTGAAAACTAGAAAATGTTGATTTGATGGAGGAACTCAGTGGAATCAGGGTTAGCCATCGTTAGCAGCTAGCATCTGTTAGCCTCAATAAAATCACTGTTTTATTCTCATGCAGTCATCAGACAGCAGTCAGAACGTGTGTGTGGAGAAAATGTTAAACTGAAGTCAAGAGCTGAAGACTGGTTATACTGGTTATACTGGGCAGCTTTCACATGTGAGAATATAAATGTATGTGAAGAAGAACGATGCTGAAAATAAACGAACAGGTTTAATAAAACTTCTCTGGATAAATAACAGTTAAAACATGAATCAGTGATATTTTAAAGTTTTAACAGATTACCTCTTTGCAGCAGAGGGTTTGTCAGCAGCGACACTGTTGGCCTGTATTCTAACGTTTGCATTACTAGACTCACCACAAATATCCTGACTGGTATTTACAGACTTCAAAGAGCAGTTTCAGACTAAAGAGACTTTGGAAGATCCCCATTTGATTTGTGTAAGTCAGACTGCTGAAGCCTCATATTATCCTCAGCTGAACTTTACAATGTGTTTTTACACAGAACCAGGACTGGATTTTGTCCTCCACCACTTCCATTGAAATCACATGAGGAAGAGATCTGTTCAGGGCCAGTGTGCACAGGAGGACCAGTTCCAGCCACCAACAACTCTTTCAGTGTACATGTGGGCACGTCAGTGTTGTTTCGGGACAGACTGGAAAACACGTCAACCTGTCCTTTAATACTAATCTTCCTCTGACCTTCATCATCATCATTCTAGGAGAACAGGAACATTATGAGGACAACTGGTCAGACTGGACTTAATGAGGACAAACATCAGCAGAGAGCAACATGAGGAGGGAAATATGAACATTTTAGGTCAGACTGTCCAACACTTTTAATGCTGACAACTACTTACTGTCTGGCAGAGAAATGTCCTCGTTTAAAATCAGTAATAATTTCCTTTGACCAGTCACTCCTGAAGGACACACAGCTGGGCTCAGGTCCAGGTCCAGCAGAGTCTGGTCTCTGCTGCTCTGGGCTTGAACACAACACACACAGAGCTTTGAGTGTGAATAATGATGGTGCAGTGATCTGAGTGCTGAGCTCTGACATGGAGAAGAGTCATGGACAGTTAGAGATCCTCATCTCACCTCTGAGCTCTGGTCTGGCTGCCATGTTCCCCACACAGACTGGTTTTAGAGGGAGGGGCTCCCTCCTCTCTGTCCTCACACTGATTCATGCTGCTGAACTCACATCCACATCAGCTCACACACACTTTGATCTGGAGAGGAAACACAAATCCTTCATCTGCACATCAGCTGAACATGAATGGAAAACTATTAACCACAAAAACTAACAAAAAACTTTTTTTCAAGACGAAAATGAGACTACAGCTAAATAAAAAGTGACCTTTATAAACCTGAACTATGACAAAATGATGTGATTTTCTATCACAAATAAAAACTAAACAATCATGTGAAAGACGGACAAATGAACTTATTACTGTTTTAATTCAAAGTTTTATTGAATGAGCTGCAGAATCACACGCTGTAGCTCCTGATTGGTTCAACAGTTTCCTCCAGCAGCCAATAATATCTCTTGTTCAGAGGTTGATTTATCTGTTTGACCTGTTGCCGTTAACAAGAAGCCTCTTCCATTCTGTAACGTTCTGTCTCCGTCAGTAATGTTATCTGATTATTCATGGACTGAATTAATCTACAGTCCGCTGAGAGTTCGACAGGAAGCAGCAACAAACAGCTGAGACAAACGTGCAGGCAAGTTAAGTCTCAAACATTAGACATTCCCAATTTGAATTCTCATTGTTTAATCATTGGGGGGGACTTCAGTTGTGTCCTAAACCCAAAACTGGACCAATCCTCTAAACCCATTCAGCGACTTTCCAGGTCAAAGATCCATCCACCCATTGCTACTCTTTCTCCCCCCGTCCACCAATCGTATTCACGGATCAATTATTTTCCTCCTCCTCTCCTCAAACCAGCAGCTGGCAGCAAACAGACACCTGAAAACTGGTTTTCCTGCGTTCCACAGCTGACGAAGCGAGAACAGAGAGAAGGGCTTGGTTTGTTGGCACAACTTCAGTTTAGACTCATGCATTCAAAATGGCTTCTGTCCTGCTCAGCTCCCCTTTAACACAGAAAAGTCTGAAGAGAAAACTACAAAATGACAAAATGGCTCCCACCTGCAAGGGCCTCCGACTATAGAAGGACTGGCAAGATATTCCTGAGCATTTCTGGCCATCCGTCGGCCATTTTGGTTTTGAGCCATTTTTGTTGCACTTACAACGGCTGGCCAGAGGGCGGCGGTGTTTGGGATGACACACTAGCGTCCACTGTGGTGGCTGATGTGCAACTAAACCATCAAAACCCATGCACATCCAAGAAAACGGCTCCTGAATAGCGGTCCACTGTAGTGACCACTATGCTGAATGACAGCTGAGACCTGGACTGGGTCTTCAGTGAAACCAGGTCAGTCTCAGTGTTGGAAGGTTTCTGTATTTGAGCTCTTAACACTTCATCCACGCCGTAACTTCAGAGCATTAAGAGTTAAAGATAAAGCTCAGCCAAGTTGATCCAAGCTGTCAGACCAGTTCAGACACTCGCTGCATTCCTCACTGATGACGGAGCTCAGACCACAATCAGACTGCTGTCGGTTCTACTTGAGAAACATTAACAATATTACGTGGAAATCTTTCTAAAATCACTGTTCTTTAACTCGGAGAGAAATTCTACAGCATGCTTCAAACGGCCAATCAGCATCAAGAAACATCTCTACTGTACAGTTTAACAGCGTTACATCACAATGTGATCAAAGTGTTCATCAGACATTTACAGATTCCTCTGGTCGGATTCTCACCTGCTGAACTCACTTCAGGTCAACGTAGAGACACTTTCCACCTTCACATGTGTAGGAAACACTCGTCCGTCCTGGTGTCTGTGTGCTGGTCTGACCAGAGGACGCCGTCACACCCTCATAACATCAGAGTCAAAATCTAAAACACATCCGTGTGACGTCAAAACCAGTCTAACCTGTGGCAGAAACCCAGTCAGCGTCAGAAATCACACATCAGAGGGTGGAGTTCTACTACCTGTCCACTAGGTGGTGCAAACTAAGTT
>NC_058065.1:1865809-1933309 GCF_020085105.1 Siniperca chuatsi | reverse complement strand
CATTTAAAGGCATCATTCTCTTATTTGTAGTTTTTACTTAATGAAAAAAACCCATTTGGTCTTAAACACACCAAATCAATTAACAATATTGAATAACCAATATAAAGTCAATTTACATAATACTAAAAATACAGACTTTAAAAGTCCATATATCTTACAGGGGGCAATAATTCTAGTACATTTTAGGTACAGTAATAACAGCATGTATGGGAGGAAGGGATAGGCTACATGGCAGAAATACTACACCATCAGGTGTTGGGATTTCAGGCCTTCAAACCTGAACCTCCAATAATCAGTTTGGAGCCCAGAACTGAAACGTCCACACACTTTCAACCCGACATCCTGCGCACTCATCCCTCACCTACTGCCCAGCATGCTAATAATAATAATAAAACTTTATTCATAGAGCACTTATCAAAACAAGCACAGACAACAAGAGAAATATAAAGAAATAAAATACAAAAATAAACAGTTCAGGTAAAATCAGGATCTGCTTTCAGATAAAAATGTGTTTTGAGACGAGACTTAAACGAAGACTCTGACTCAGACAGCCTGATGTCTTCGGGCAGGTTGTTCCAGAGCCTCGGGGCCCTGATGGCAAAAGCTCTGTCCCCCTTAGTTTCCATCCATTAGTGAACAGGATGTTACAGTAATCGTGAGGAGATAAAAGCACGTTCAACAGTTTCTGCATCACTAAGTGACATGAAGTATGTATCTTCCTCCCTCGTGTCTTTTTGTTTTGTGCCTTACATCTGAAAATGATTCTGCTGTGTAGAAAAATAGACTTTAGGTTTGTTTAGATACATTCAACTCTTTCGTGTTCATTTTCTTTCAACACGTGCAGCAATTAAGTATCAAACTTAAAGGACCAAACCAGTGTTTTTGTAAGTTTTAGCTCTATTTTTCAAATACATACAACTTTAACAAACATTTAGCAGGAGGCACAGACAGCTCCCATTCATTTCCATTTTAAAGCAAACTGTATGAACATAATGCCAGGGAGGAGACAGAATCTAAATAAAGTAGTACTGTTAGAAGGTTAATACCAAACTGAAGGTTTAACTCCATATAACATCTGAAACCTCTGAATCATTAAAAGTAGAGGTTTCTGTCTTTGAAAGAGTTTATATTGCTGTTCCAAACTTCACTGACAGTTCAGTGATTTCTGCAGACGCACTAGAACTTAAACTTTATTGTTCTCTGGATGAAAACGTTGGTCCTGAGCTGGAAGCTGAGTCACTGTAGGAACAAATCTCCCCTGTGAAACCAAATTACAGAAATAAATACTAGACGTTTCCAGAGAGAAGATTAATGGTCATATTTAACAATCTTTTCTTCTTCGTGAGCTTCAGGAATGAAAGGAAAGTGAAAATAATTGACCAAATATAATAACAGTCTTTAGGATCAGCTCATTTTTCATGATGATGCCAAATGTGACTTCTTCCTTTTTAAATGTCGTTAATCCAAGAAAACAACCGTGAGCATGAAAATGTTGGGCTTTATTTACAGCTGTTAGATGGAGAAGCTTTGAAAATCACTTTGAGTTCATTGATGAATTTATGACAATAACCTGAAAGATTTCTGTAGCTGTGATCCTGTACAGACTCAACTGATGTGTTTCTCTAACAGGAGGAGACTCTCCCTCCTACAGAGAACACAGAGACACTGAGGAACCAGACCAGGACCAGAAGACCTCAAAGCCAGGATAAAGAGGTTCAGTGAATGTGGTGTTGAAGGTGTGGAGGTGGATCAGTGTGTCAGAGGAGACTCTGTAGAAGGACAGAGTGCCAGCAGGACAGTCCACATACACTGCTGCTCTGTGAGACAGAGTCAGAGTCAGAGTCAGAGGAGGAGGAGGAGGAGTCGGAGATGGGTGTTCTGTCTGTTATTGTGCCAGACAGAGTAACCACTGCAGAAAAGACTCCAGGACATCATTCTCTCCAAAGCAGTCAGAGACAGTCTCCAGGACTGATCATTCCCTCATCAAATCACACAGTCTTCACTGTTTCCTCTCCTTCTGCTGATTCCTCTGTAACTCACTGATATAACAACCCATCCTCTCCACTCGACCTCCCAGTAACAGCGACCAGTCAGACCATTTCTACACAGCAGCTGAGACCAGCAGACAAACCTGTCTGGATGATCAGGATATGGCTGATCCTCCTCCACATGTGTCGCCTTCCTGTTGTCGTCAGACAGTTTGATCTTTCTGTTCACTGTGTTTGTGTCGAGTGTGAGTTCACAGGAATCTGATGGAGAGAACGAGACACAACACAGCTGCAGTTATTAATCTATCATCTGTTTGATGACGACATCATCGAATGAATGATGTTACAGTTTGAAGATGGCTGAATGTGTGCTGCTTTGTTTTCATGAATCAAAGTAAAAACACACTTACACTTCCTCAGACCTGGTCTCAGCCATCGGACTCCACCGGGCTCCACCCTGAAAGGAGGAGGGGGGTCAGACCAGCACGTCCTCTTTCAGCACGCAGACATGGACATTACATTACTCTCATACACATCTACACAATCTGTGCCTCCGGCCTGCTTCTCCCTGCCCCCCCTGCTCCTCTTCACCTCTGCCTCTCTCCTCAGACACTGAGAGTGACCCACAGGATGTTGGTGTGTGTGAAAGAGGAGGACGACATCTGATCACACACACAAACCTCTTTTTGGATCGTCCCGTCTCCATTAAGAGTCCCACTTCAACAGCCCTCCTTGGTTCCAGACCTCTGCCATAAACCAGGTGACAGAGACTCCCAGACTGTTTCCCTCCAAACCCTCACGAGTGTCAGAAAACCTCTTTCTGACAGAAACAGCATCGTTTCATGTGCTGGATGTTTTGTGCGTGTTCATGTTACTGTGGTCTGGTGCTGAACTGACATCTGTGATGTATATTACAGCAGGAATAATTCCTGTCAGGATCACTTCTGTCTCACTGTGCTGCACACGTCATGTTCGACGTCACTCGAAGCAGAAATAATGACAGTTTGGGGAAAACTCCTCTCAGATTTAAATCTGCTGTGACAAACGTGACGTGTCCAGATGTGAGTACAGGAACATCTGTAAAAACAGGTGGAACTCAGCCCTCCACCTGCTCCACCTGGGATCGCCAACACCACCTCAACAACCTGCGCTGCATCCAGCAGCAGCATCTGGTCCAGGACTTGGCCTGCATGAACGCTGAACGCTGCTTAAAGAGCAATTACATTTATACTGAACCTTTCCTGGAAACGAGCGTTTGAAGAGTTGATGCAGGATTTGATGTTTCACAAGCTGTCTTTTACTTAGTTAGAGATGTTTTTCTTGTTTTTTTATGTTTTCTTCTAAAACCAGATGGTTTTATGACTTGTGTGTCTTCTTTTGCTGTGTTCATATACCTCTCATATCCACCTTTAACCAAAAAGACCTCTTCTATCAGACTGACTGTCTGTGGCTGCAGCAGGCCTCTTCATACCTGAGAGTGTCCAGTCTCCAGTGTGGATCCTCCAGTCCTGCAGACAGCAGCTTCACTCCTGAGTCTCCTGGATGATTGTAGCTCAGGTCCAGCTCTCTCAGATGGGAGGGGTTGGAGCTCAGAGCTGAGGCCAGAGAAGCACAGCCTTCCTCTGTGATCAGACAGCCTGACAGCCTGCAAACACACAAAACAACACACATGGCAGATCATCTGAGGGTCCTGCAGCGTCCATCAGATACAGGAAGAGACTGTCTCTAAATATACTGAATCAGGGAGTTAACAGTAACCACGTCATTGTGATCTAAATGTTAAAGAATCTATAGTGTAGAAACTACTGTTGAAGTTTAGTTAGTCCTTTGATGAATCATATTAGCAGACACAATCCTACACAGGTTAGCTGTTTATCAACTAATGTAAATCAGATTTAAAATGGTCACCAGTTAAATGGGTTAATTAATCCTGACCTGAGAGTTTCCAGTTTACAATGTGGACTCTCCAGTCCAGCAGACAGCAGCTTCACTCCTGAATCCTGCAGGTTGTTGTTACTCAGGTCCAGCTCTCTCAGACTAGAGGACTGGGAGCTGAGAACTGAGGACAGAGCTTCACAGCTTCTCTCTGAGAGGTTACAGTCACTCAGTCTGGAGAGACAACAGTAAGGAAACAAGTAAAAGTTTTTAACTAACTTTCTCCTGTTGAAAGATAACAGCGTATTTAATCATGAATAAACCCCACTATGTATCTACTTACAGAGCTTTGTTGGAGGCTTTGACCACTGGCAGCAGCCTCAGAAGAGCCTCCTCTGAAGCAGAGTATTTCTTCAGGTCAAACACGTCCAGATCTTTTTCTGATGACAGTAAGATGAAGACCAGAGCTGACCACTGAGCAGGAGACAGTTTATCTGTGGAGAGACTTCCTGAACTCAGGGACTGTTGGATCTGCTCCACTAGAGAACGATCATTCAGTTCATTCAGACAGTGGAACAGATTGATGCTTTTCTCTGCAGAGGGAGTCTCTTCGATCTTCTTCATGATGTACTGGACTGTTACCGGATTGGCTTTTGAGCCACTTCCTTTCTGTGTCAGCAGGCCTCGTAGGAGAGTCTGATTGGTCTGCAGTGAAAGTCCCAGGAGGAAGCGGAGGAACAAGTCCAAGTGTCCATTTGGACTCTGTAAGGCCTTGTCCACAGCACACTGGTACACGTGTGTCACTGCAGATTCATGTTTTCTTGTTTTAGACTTCTGGGATGTTGATTGTTCTTCTGGCATCAGATTGACACCAGAGCTGATGAATGTCAGATGGACATGAAGAGCAGCCAGAAACTCCTGAACGCTCAGATGGACGAAACAGAACACCTTGTCCTGGTACAGCCCTCTCTCCTCTCTAAAGATCTGTGTGAACACTCCTGAGTACACTGAGGCTGCTCTGATATCGATGCCACACTCTGTCAGGTCTGATTCATAGAAGATCAGGTTGCCTTTCTGCAGCTGCTCAAAAGCCAGTTTTCCCAGAGACTCAATCATCTTCCTGCTCTCTGGAGTCCAGTGTGGATCTGTCTCAGCTCCTCCATCATACTTGATGTTCTTCAGTTTGGACTGAACCACCAGGAAGTGGATGTACATCTCAGTCAGGGTCTTGGGCAGCTCTCCCCTCTTTCTGGTTTTCAACACATCCTCCAGAACTGTAGCAGTGATCCAGCAGAAGACTGGGATGTGGCACATGATGTGGAGGCTTCGTGATGTCTTGATGTGGGAGATGATTCTGCTGGCCTGCTCCTCATCTCTGAATCTCTTCCTGAAGTACTCCTCCTTCTGTGGGTCAGTGAACCCTCTGACCTCTGTCACCATGTCAACACACTCAGGAGGGATCTGATTGGCTGCTGCAGGTCGTGTGGTTATCCAGAGGCGAGCAGAGGGAAGCAGGTTCCCCCTGATGAGGTTTGTCAGCAGCACATCCACTGAGGTGGACTCTGTAACATCAGTCAGGATTTTTGTGTTGTGGAAGTCCAGAGGAAGTCGACACTCATCCAGACCATCTAAGATGAACACAACCTGGAACTCTTCAAACCTGCAGATTCCTGCTTCTTTGGTTTCAGTAAAGAAGTGATGAACAAGTTCCACCAAGCTGTACTTTTTCTCTTTCAGCACATTCAGCTCTCTGAAAGTGAATGGAAATGTGAAGTGTATGTCCTGGTTGGCTTTGTCTTCAGCCCAGTCCAGAGTGAACTTCTGTGTTAGGACTGTTTTCCCAATGCCAGCCACTCCCTTTGTCATCACCGTTCTGATTGGTTCATCTCTTCCAGGTGAGGGTTTAAAGATGTCTTCTTGTCTGATTGTTGTTTCTGGTCTGTCTGGTTTCCTGGATGCTGTTTCAATCTGTCTGACCTCATGTTCATCATTGACCTCTGCAGTCCCTCCCTCTGTGATGTAGAGCTCTGTGTAGATCTGGTTCAGAAGGGTTGGGTTTCCTGCTTTAGCGATCCCCTCAAACACACACTGGAACTTCTCCTTCAGGTTAGATTTAAGTTTACGCTGACAAACTGCAGATTGACTTCCTGAATGAAAACACAACAAAGAAGATCAGGTGATTTATAAATAAAATGTGACAATTTAATTCCCCTAAAGAATGCATATCGAAAACACATTTTCCCTCCATCTCTTGAGACATCAGTAAATGTCCCATTTATCCAGCATGTTAAAACTTTAGAGAAATCCTCTTACCGCTCTCCAGACAGTCAGCCAGCTCCTCCTGCTTCATTCTCCTCAGGAAGTGCAGTGTGATCTTCAGAAATGCCTCTCTGCTGCTCCTCCTCTGCTCTTCCTCCTCAGCGTCCAACACCTCCTCATCCTCCATCTGACTCTCTAAGCATTCTGGGTAATCTGATCTCAGAACCTTCTGCATCTTCTTCAGCTCGTTCTTCACAAAAGTGACAATGTTCTCCTCCAGCAGCTGGAACAGAATATTATATGAATGACACAATCAAACTAAAATCATGGAACCAAACATCAGATCCATGTTGGACAGACTGACAATCCACTGGTCTGAAAAGTGCAGCATGGAGATTATTGTGAACAGAATAGATGTAAAAGTAGTTGTTGTACATGTACAGACCATAAATATGGAGTCCAGGTGCGTTTGATGCTGCTGGGCAGACTGACCACTGGGAACCTCTGAGCTCTCCTGGTCGACTCTGTGGAGGAATCATGAAGAATTAGCTCACATTATGTCCGTCCACACGGAGACAAACACAAGATAAAGGTCCTCTGAGTTGTGTTTGTTGATTACAACATTGAATCAGATGGTTTCCCCTGACATTACAATGTTGGTCATACTGCTGATCCCACTGTGAATCAACAGTCATGTCTGCATTTCTGTGCAGCTTTCAATTTACTGCATTGGTTCACCAGCTTGTCTGGTTTAGTCCGTCCAGCTCTCATTGACCCCCATAATACTGTGGACATCAACGCGTAGCTCACACAAGCTAACTGGATGCTATCTGTCCTGTTCAAATTGGTAGTGAGTCACAATAAACTTGTAGCAGGTGAAGTGAGTGAAACAGGAACACCAAAGAGAAAACCAGAGAATACTGGATCAAACCAAAGCTGAGGGTGATTTCACACTGAACTGTGTGTCAAATGAAAGCTAGAACGTACTTCTCTGGGCTACAGGTAAGCAAACAGGTACTGTTTAGTGTTGTTCATTGAAGCTGGTATGGTTGTTTCTTTTACATGGACTTCACTTTACACACGTGTTCGTGTGTAGAAACACATAAACACAGTTTCTGATCCGCACAGACCAAACCATTCTCAGGAAATTGGATCGAACAATCAACACATGTTTGAGCTTTGGTAGAGGTGAATATTGTCTCCTCTGAAAACTAGAACATTTTGATTGATGGAGGAACTCAGTGGAATCAGGGTTAGCCTTCGTTAGCAGCTAGCATCTTTTAGCCTCATTAAAATCACTGTTTTATTCTCCTGCAGTCGGTGAAAGACAACAGTCAGAACGTGTGTGGTGAGAAAAAATGTTAAACTGAAGTAAAGAGCTGAAGACAGTGGTTATACTGGTTATACTGGACAGCTTTCACACGGAGAATATAAATGTATGTGAAGAATAACGATGCTGAAAATAAACAAACAGGTTTAATAAAACTTCTCTGGATAAATAACAGTTAAAACATGAATCAGTGATATTTTAACGTTTTAACAGTTTACCTCTTTCCAGCAGAGGGCTGTTCTTTAAAATTAATGAGAGCACCCTTTGACCGGTCACTCTTGAAGGACACACAGCTGGGTCCAGGTCCAGGTTCAGGTCCAGGTTCAGGTCCATAAGAAGCTGGTCTCCCAGAGATCCTGTTGGACAGAGAGGAAGACCACCAGGGATGGAAATTCACTTTTTAGTCTTCAGACTCAGAAGCTGCTGGAGAAACTAGCAGCTATCAGCAAGAAAAGGATCAACACACCAAAGTTCAATAAAACATGAAGCTGAATGATTTCAGTCTGTGTATCATCGCTTCATTTTCCTATAAAATATTAGACCAAAGCAGTTCCAATGTTAAACTGAAGTCAAGAGCTGAAGACTGGTTATACTGGTTATACTGGGCAGCTTTCACGTGTGAGAATATAAATGTATGTGAAGAAGAACGATGCTGAAAATAAACAAACAGGTTTAATAAAATTTCTCTGGATAAATAACAGTTAAAACATGAATCAGTAATATTTTAATGTTTTAAGAGATTACCTCTTTGCAGCAGAGGGTCGTCGTCCTTTAAAATTAATGAAGCAACCCACTGACTGGTCACTCTTGAAGGACACACAGCTGGGTCCAGGTCCAGGTCCAGACTCAGGTCCAAGTCCAGTTCCAGCAGAGTCTGGTCTCTGCTGCTCTGGCCTTGAACACAACACACACACAGAGCTTTGAGTGTGAATAATGATGGTGCAGTGATCTGAGTGCTGAGCTCTGACATGGAGAAGAGTCATGGACAGTTAGAGATCCTCATCTCACCTCTGAGCTCTGGTCTGGCTGCCATGTTCCCCACACAGACTGGTTTTAGAGGAGGGGCCCTCCTCTCTGTCCTCACACTGATTCATGCTGCTGAACTCACATCCACATCAGCTCACACACACTTTGATCTGGAGAGGAAACACAAATCCTTTATCTGCACATCAACTGAAATCCTCCTTTCCATCATTTCTCCTGTAAGAAGATCAGCTGCTCCTCCAGTGATTGGCTGTTACTTTCTGTTTCATATCAGTGTCAGCTGAATGCAGTCAGACAGCAGTGAGGCAGAGGAAGCTGCCATCAGCTGCTGGACTTCTACTATCAGGCCACTAGATGGCGTCATGAAGCTGCAGTGAAGTGCAGATTTACCTTCACCGACACGCTGATTGAATTTGACGGGAAGCTTCAGTTTCTTTAATATTCAGTCAGTTCAAAACTAAAACTTTCAGTTACGCCTGAATGATTGTTATTAAACTTGTCCGAGTGCGTTTGACGCAAAGTGTCGCCCAAATGATTGTAATGGACCTCAGCTCTACATGTTGGAGGCCGCACACTGTTCTGTACATTAAACTGCTTCTGGGAGTTATTCTGTTACGTTGCTCTTCGTATTCATTTAGTTTCCGTTTGATTTCTTCCTTTAGTGATACTTTTATATACTTTGTTCTGTTTCGTTTCGTTCTCATTTAAAATATTGTGAATATTTGTTCAGACCTGTTCTGTGTCTAGTGTGGAGGAGCTACAGCTGTATTGTATTGTGCCATCCTGTGTTGTATGAAGACAATAAAGCTGAACCTTCAACCTCGATAAGGAGCCCAAAGTCCACAGAGGTGAACCTGAACGTCAGACAAACTAATGTGGCAGCAACAAATATTCTACTTCATCTCTGAGACCAAAGTGTATCTGAACGGCTGCTGTCACTGTTATATTATTACTTTATTATTGTGTCACTGATGTGTAACTAGAACTCTGTGTTGTAGCTGGCTGAGGTGGAGCCACTTTGAACTGTTTTATACACTTTGAGGAAGTTTAATGTTTAATAGTGAATCTGAAAAGTAACAACACGTAGTGAAGTAAACAGTCAAATATAGGCAGATACAGAGCAGAACTATAAAGCAGCAGAAATATTCAAGGAAAGTACAAGTACTTCAAGATTGTACTGAAATGTACTCAGTTACTTTCAACGACTGGAGGTCACACGCGCACACAGATCCTTCCAAAATAAAAGACTGGCAGGCTCAATAAAGCCCTTCCAGAAAATATTACAACATTCATTTAAAGGAAATCTCTTTGATTTGATTATTGATCGCGTTTAAGTATAAACTGACATCATTTATAATGAATTGATTATTCATTAATTATAGTTTCATAATGTATTTGTTTAATCAAAGCAAAGCTTGTGAGCTCCTCTGCCCTCTGAATGCTCCTTCCTGCTGTCTGCACATCAGTCCTGTGGTGGAAATATAACGACACAAACAGCTGTTCTCCAGCGGCTGTCCGGCCGAGCGAGGCCGCATTTAGTGGCTCAGACAGCGGGAGAGCAGCGGCTCGTCTCCGCCTCCTCCACAGGCTGATTCAGGCAGGAAAAGCTGCCTTCAGCCATCAGTCAGTGGAGCTACACAGTAATAACGACTCTGTGTCCAGCTGCTGAGGATCCGCTGACTCTGCTGCTGCTCTTATTCCGCCGCTTACACTCCCAGACACCGACACAACATGGCGGAGATTTGTAACATTAATGGCGGCTGTTTGGCCTCCTTCGTCCCGGGTTTCCAGTTAAACTCAGTTAAACTGAGTTAAAATGAAGCGTCGAGCGGCAGCTTTCTGCTGTTTCTGTGGAACTAAGCTGCCGACAGCTTGTGTTAACGAGTCAAACACTTCAGACGGGTTACATTACCTTCAGCTGCAGCTTCAGAGGAGAAAACTATCTGCGCCACGACGTTCAGAGAAAGTGAAAGTAAACTTTGAACAGGAAACACCCAGAGAGGCGCGTGACTGTTAAACATGAACTATATCTGTTAATAAGTTGAGATGAAGTCGCTGTTTAATGAGCACATGAAGATAAAAGAGCTGGAAGCAGAGGACATGCTCATTTGAAAGCAGCTTTGTGAGTTTCAACTGAGTGTTGGTTACTATGGTAACTTAGTCGGTCAGTTAAAAAAAGTAATCTGGTTTTATCAAAGAAAAGTGAAACAGTCCTTTTCTTCAATGTAGATTTTTCCTAAAGAGACTAAAAGCAGTGATTTCTGCTGCAGTCTGACTCTGAACTCAACACGTTAAACTTCATATCAGTTTTGTGTGAGTTCACGTTGTTAGGCGAGTAGGGAAGCTTCCCAGCATGCAGCAGGAGAAACAGACTCAGGAGGCCTTCCTCAAGACAAGTGCACCAGGTTCAGACTTACGGACTCGGGAGGAAATGAACCTGCAACCTGCTGCTCAGCATCAGCAGAACCAAGCAGCTGACGGAGATTTTAGGAGCAACAAGACTCCCACTGTCTCCATCAGTGGAGCTGAGGTGGAGCAGGTGGACACTTTCAGGCTCCTGGAATCAGCATCACAGAGAACCTGTCGTGGTAAACCAGGTCCCAGTTCAGGGACTTGTTGGGAAAATGAAGATACAAAAGCTTACTGGGGGCAGCAGAGTCCAAACAGAAGCAACTGACAATCCAACAGGTGAACAGGAACAAAGTGCAGGCAGCAAGTACAGGTTCAGGTTAAGGATCAGGTTCAGGTTCAACACTGTGGGGGTACCTGGGAATGAGGAGCAGTTGGATGTAGGAGTCAGGAGGACAGTCTGGGGCATCTGGTTGATGGATGGCAGGTCTGCAGAGTTCCTCAGAAATGCTTGGTGGGCCTGGGGAAGTGAGAAGGGGCTGGAGACAGAAACAGAGGGGCAGAACTGGCGTGAGATGTGGACGGTCCAGGACCAGAGGACTCTGCAGCGGGTGATTAAAACCACCCAGAACATCAGTGGTTCCACCTTACAGAGCGTCAGCGATGTCGCTGAGATGAGCTGCAGAGCCCAGAGGAAACTAAAAGACCGCTTTTGTTTCACTGTGTTGTAAAAAGACAATAAAGCTGAACCCTGACGAGGAGCCCAAAGTCCACAGAGGCAGCGCGGCTGTTAAACACGAAGCTTTACTTTAAGCCACATGTGATCAAAGTCAGCAGCTGAACCACACATCAAACTTTATCTTTTACTCATAAAACACAAACATCCCGAATCCATGAAGGTGAAAGAATCAGATCTGGTTTCTTAAAGTGTTGCTCATTTTACTTTTTGAACAGAACAAAAGAAATGCATTTAACCAACCAGCGTCCTTAACTTTTCTTCATTGTTTCTTCTGAGCTGAATGTTTCTGTGTGAATCTGCACAGCGATGGAGCCTGAACCTGCAGCATGGAGGGGCGCCGTGGTGTCAGACAGTCTGAAGAAGCTCTGCTGTAGAGAACTAAAGGCAGATCGACGATGACGACCTAAATACTACATTTAATACTCCACCACTACACATTAGCCCTAAAACTGTTTTATGTGATGAAGTACATGTAGTATAAAGTACTACAGTAAAGTGTATGTAGTATAATGTACTGCAGTAAAGTACATGTAGTATAAAGTACTGCAGTAAAGTACATGTAGTATAAAGTACTGCAGTAAAGTATATGTAGTATAAAGTAGTGTAATAAAGTATATGTAGTATAAAGTACTGCAGTAAAGTACAGTGGTATGCAAAAGTGTTTGCCTCCTTCCTGATTACTTATGTTTTTGCATGTTTGTCACACTTAAATGTTTCAGATCATCAAACAAATGTAAATATTAGTCAAAGATAACACAAGTAAACACAAAATGCAGTTTTTAAATGAAGGTTGTTATTATTAAGTAGAAACAGCACGCGTGAAAAATAAAGATGCATGAAAACCAAATCTAGACAAGCTTTATTCTTATTGATTGTACCGCTGATTAATTCAAAAGCACTAAGTGGTGTTACTTCCTGTTTGTTTAAATCAAATGCAAATAAAAGGCTCAAACTGAACTGTTCTCATTCTGTACTGCAACATCTCAGACGAACCTCTGCAGCTCTTTGACATTTAAGACAGATTTTATTCTGCAGTTTGCCAGTGGGAG
The DNA here is from genome assembly GCF_020085105.1 of Siniperca chuatsi. Lineage (NCBI taxonomy): Eukaryota > Metazoa > Chordata > Actinopteri > Centrarchiformes > Sinipercidae > Siniperca > Siniperca chuatsi. Next base: position 1,920,736 of record NC_058065.1, on the reverse strand, counting down.
TAAAAGTGAAGGATTTTTCCTTTTATGTTTCACTTTAGTCCAAAATTGTCGTATGTGCTGTGTAGTGGTATGTGGACCCAAAAGCAGATTATCAGGAAGCGGTATCAGGGTGAAGTAGCCGGATGACTACAGTGTTTATTGGGTGGTGGTATGCAGGTAAGTACAGGCAGACCGGTAGGCAGACAGGTAATGAACAGACAAAAGGCAGATAGGTTACCGGCTGGCAGTGGTGGAAGCAGGGGAGTGAGTCCAAGGTGGCAAACAGTTCACAAGGGAGCAGGCAAAATACAATAGTTTACCTCTCTGGCCTCCTCGTGTTGCAAGCTTAGTGATGTCCCTGTTTGATTTACCTCTGCCTAATTCAGTCGGCCTTTGTGCTTCAGACCAGGCTCACCTGCCTGCCTGCTCTCACCAGACACTCCACGCCGTCTCCAGCAAGCCACAATGGATTCATCCACCCGTCAGCCTGCCTCAGTCTCCCTCAGCCACTGCCACTCCGACTCCCTCGGATCCCTCAACCCTCTCCATCTCCATTCCCCACTGCCCTTTACAATAACTGCCCCTTTTATCACGGTTTGTCTCTGAGTCTGCTTCTGGGTACAAATCTGCAAATCCTAACGGAAACACTTTCAACACAACTGCTTCACAGTGATTCTGTGCTTCAGAAAGCTTCGTTTCCCCCATAACTACTCAGAACCGCTGTGTTCCTCTTGACGTCGACCTTCAAAGGTTTGTCTTGTTTTCAGAGAGTGAGATCAGTGTAGTGTTTAGATGAGTGATAACAATGTTGGAGTGTTAACAGTCTGATGACTCTAACCTTGTTGTCCATGCAGCCTCCAACTCGCCTTCCTCTTCATCAGTGGGATGATGCTGCCCTCTGCTGGACTGGAAGAATTCAACAATCTGAACATTTTCATAAAGGTGTAGGCCGCACAAAACCTTTAAGGGCACATTCACTAAATGTAAAGAGAGCAGGTTTGTCAGGCTGTGATACACTATATGGCCAAAAGTATGTGGACAGCTGACAGAGTAACATGTGACTATGACATCATGTCCACTCTTCTGGTTTCAGTCTTTCCAGCAGATGTTGAACCTGCTGCAGGTATTCGCTCCCATTCAGACTCCAGAGCATCAGTGAGGTCCAGCACTGATGTCGGTGATCAGGTCTGGATCACAGTCGGCGTTCCAGTTCATCCCAAAGGTACGGTGGCCGGGAAGTGCAAAACAACATTACAAAGTGTGAAACAATTTTACAAAGCTCGAGACAAATTTACATTTTGGAAAACATATTAACAAGATGCAAAACACTTTTACCAGTCCCGAAACAAATTTACAATGACAGATTCTTCACGGAGAGGGAATGTACCACACACCGGAAGTGACGCGGTAAATTCGTGTTGTGGTTGTGGAGTTAATGGCGTAAATAAAGTTTATGGTGACCGAACATGGACTGCGGCCGAGGGATGTTTTGCCCGTTTTGTGGCAAACACATGAGCAGCTTAACGCGGTTTTGCTTTACGTGTGGTCGGTGTTTGGAGTTTCTAAAGGACGCGGACCAGACGGAAACACCGGGGACGTCTCGACAGCCGGACAGTGCTAAGCAAAGTAAGTTGTTATTTGCTATTTTTTTAGTGTAGCTAAACGCTAGCTATCTGAGGCCATGTGAATAAAAATCAGTAATGCTAATAATGATTTTTTGAGCGGCTTATAACTTTCTGTTTTGAAACAGAAGTCTGTCCATTTCAGCAGAACAGCCATGCCCACCATACAAACAGTTCATGGAGTACAGAAGCTCGAAGTCAAAAGAACGGCAGTCTTTTAACTTTGGGCCAAAAGGAAGATTTAAGCCTAAAGAAAGAAAACACGTCCAGGTAAGTTGTACTGACCGTCCTATACAAGTTTGCAATGCTCTATATGTATTTGTGTGTATGTGTGTATTTATTGTACCTATGTATACATTCATTATATATCTTTGTTATTTTACTAGATAAATGTAGGACTGATGGTGCCGCATGAAACTGATGGAGCCGATTTAAAACCTCTAAGAGGGAAAACACTCCCGTTATTTGCAGACCCGGAGGTAGCAGCACCTGATCTACTGAAACAAGCTGCACACAAAATGAGAACATTTAACAAGGACGTGCACGAAGGACCTCACGTCCTTTTGTGTCCAGACTGCTCAGAGGTGGTCCATGTGCCTGGCTCAGAAAGGACATTCAAACTGGCAGAATATAAACAGGAAACAGGAAAGACAAATTCCAGGATCCCTTTTTCATTTGCCCAGAAAAACACTATAAAAAAGGGCACACACACACACACACACACACACACACACACACACACACACACACACACACACACACACACACACACACACACACACACACACACACACACACACACACACACACACTCACACACACACACACTCACACACTCACACACACACTAACACTCACACACACACTCACACACACACTCTCACACACACACACACACTCACACACACACACACACACACACACTCACACACACACACACACACACACTCACACACACACACACACACACACACACACACACACACACACACACACACACACACAACACACACACAACACACACACACACACACACACACACACACACACACACACACACACACACACACACACACACACACACACACACACACACTCACACACACACACACTCACACACACACACACACACACACACACACTCACACACACACACACACATACACACTCACACACACACACACACACACACACTCACACACACTCACACACACACACACACACACACACAAAACACTCACACACACACACACGCACACTCTCACACACACACTCACACACACCGGTGATGCACCGGTTGATATTTCAGATGTGAAATAGAAACATTTGCTTTCTTAGCCAGGTGGAGCTCCGAGTCCAGCTGTGCAGCAGTATTGTTCCAGTCGCAGCAACTGTTCAACGAAGGGTTCGAGCCGTCACCGGCCCCCTTACCTTTCTGAGGCAACAAGTGGGAGTGAAGACTTTCAGTGAGCAAGATGTTTGTGAGAAAGTCAAAACGTCTTGCTTTGCGGCGTATGAGCGTAACTTGCTGGACTTGCTGCTCTTCATCGTTTACAGGTAAAAAGGGGTCCACAGTGGAAATGTTGAGGAGGGCTGAGAGAGGCGGAAACGGCAGCGCAGTGTGAGTAATGACAGCATGCTTGCTATTTCAAACATATTTCAACAGCAATGTGTCGTTAGTGTCTATAGTCTCTAGACGAGTTTCACCGAAAAAGCAACAGTTCAGTTCCTTTACGCTCATCTAATGCATCTATTATTCCATCTGAGCAACGCCTCTCAGCTGCTGTTTTCATCTGTTTTATTTGAAATCTTTTTAAATAAAAAGTCAGCTCCGTCCTGGTTTAGACCATCCACGCAGTAAACCTACAAAGGACATACCTCTTTAAATTAAAGGCGGGGGATGCAATTCTCATCCAGTACGCATCTTTTTGTCAAGTTCAGCTCTGACTAAACATCATAGAACAGATTTATTGGGACATTTTGTTACTTCACCCATCAGGAAACACAGACAAACATCTGCTTCATGTTGTCAAATTTGAAAAAACATCCTTCAAAGTTATTCAGTTATTTAAATATATTCAATATTTGGCAATGTGTTCAGTTAATATGGCAATCCACTCTTTGATTGTGTACATAACTAAAAATTAGGACCAACAAGAACATCGTGACAATGTACGTAACATTTAAAGGCATCATTCTCTTATTTGTAGTTTTTACTTAATGAAAAAAACCCATTTGGTCTTATAGCCTTAAACACACCAAATCAATTAACAATATTGAATAACCAATATAAAGTCAATTTGCATAATACTAAAAATACAGACTTTAAAAGTCCATATATCTTACAGGGGGCAATAATTCTAGTACATTTTAGGTACAGTAATAACAGCATGTATGGGAGGAAGGGATAGGCTACATGGCAGAAATACTACATCATCAGGTGTTGGGATTTCAGGCCTTCAAACCTGAACCTCCAATAATCAGTTTGGAGCCCAGAACTGAAACGTCCACACACTTTCAACCCGACATCCTGCGCACTCATCCCTCACCTACTGCCCAGCATGCTAATAATAATAATAAAACTTTATTCATAGAGCACTTATCAAAACAAAGTACAAACAACAAGAGAAATATAAAGAAATAAAATACAAAAATAAACAGTTCAGGTAAAATCAGGATCTGCTTTCAGATAAAAATGTGTTTTGAGACGAGACTTAAACGAAGACTCTGACTCAGACAGCCTGATGTCTTCGGGCAGGTTGTTCCAGAGCCTCGGGGCCCTGATGGCAAAAGCTCTGTCCCCCTTAGTTTCCATCCATTAGTGAACAGGATGTTACAGTAATCGTGAGGAGATAAAAGCACGTTCAACAGTTTCTGCATCACTAAGTGACATGAAGTATGTATCTTCCTCCCTCGTGTCTTTTTGTTTTGTGCCTTACATCTGAAAATGATTCTGCTGTGTAGAAAAATAGACTTTAGGTTTGTTTAGATACATTCAACTCTTTCGTGTTCATTTTCTTTCAACACGTGCAGCAATTAAGTATCAAACTTAAAGGACCAAACCAGTGTTTTTGTAAGTTTTAGCTCTATTTTTCAAATACATACAACTTTAACAAACATTTAGCAGGAGGCACAGACAGCTCCCATTCATTTCCACTTTAAAGCAAACTGTATGAACATAATGCCAGGGAGGAGACAGAATCTAAATAAAGTAGTACTGTTAGAAGGTTAATACCAAACTGAAGGTTTAACTCCATATAACATCTGAAACCTTTGAATCATTAAAAGTAGAGGTTTCTGTCTTTGGAAGAGTTTATATTGCTGTTCCAAACTTCACTGACAGTTCAGTGATTTCTGCAGACGCACTAGAACTTAAACTTTATTGTTCTCTGGATGAAAACGTTGGTCCTGAGCTGGAAGCTGAGTCACTGTAGGAACAAATCTCCCCTGTGAAACCAAATTACAGAAATAAATACTAGACGTTTCCAGAGAGAAGATTAATGGTCATATTTAACAATCTTTTCTTCTTCATGAGCTTCAGGAATGAAAGGAAAGTGAAAATAATTGACCAAATATAATAACAGTCTTTAGGATCAGCTCAGTTTTCATGATGATGCCAAATGTGACTTCTTCCTTTTTAAATGTCGTTAATCCAAGAAAACAACCGTGAGCATGAAAATGTTGGGCTTTATTTACAGCTGTTAGATGGAGAAGCTTTGAAAATCACTTTGAGTTCATTGATGAATTTATGACAATAACCTGAAAGATTTCTGTAGCTGTGATCCTGTACAGACTCAACTGATGTGTTTCTCTAACAGGAGGAGACTCTCCCTCCTACAGAGAACACAGAGACACTGAGGAACCAGACCAGGACCAAGAACCCAAAGCCAGGATAAAGAGGTTCAGTGAATGTGGTGTTGAAGGTGTGGAGGTGGATCAGTGTGTCAGAGGAGACTCTGTAGAAGGACAGAGTGCCAGCAGGACAGTCCACATACACTGCTGCTCTGTTGAGACAGAGAGAGGAGGGAGGAGAGGAGGAGGAGGAGGAGGAGGAGGAGGAGGAGGAGGAGATGGGTGTTTCTCTGTTATTGTGCCAGACAGCGTAACTATCATCATCACAGCAGAAAAGACTCCAGGACTGATCATTCTCTCCAAACACACAGTCTTCACTGCGTCCTCTCCTTCTGATTCCTCTGTAACTCACTGATATATCAACATCTCCTCTCCACTCGACCTCCCAGTAACAGCGACCAGTCAGACCATTTCTACACAGCAGCTGAGGCCAGCAGTCAAACCTGTCTGGATGATCAGGATATGGCTGATCCTCCTCCATCACACGTGTCGCCTTCCTGTTGTCGTCAGACAGTTTGATCTTTCTGTTCACTGTGTTTGTGTCGAGTGTGAGTTCACAGGAATCTGATGGAGAGAACGAGACACAACACAGCTGCAGTTATTAATCTATCATCTGTTTGATGACGACATCAGAGACGTGAATGAGTGATGTCACAGTTTGAAGATGGCTGAATGTGTGCTGCTTTGTTTTCATGAATCAAAGTAAAAACACACTTACACTTCCTCAGACCTGGTCTCAGCCATCGGACTCCACCGGGCTCCACCCTGAAAGGAGGAGGGGGGTCAGACCAGCACGTCCTCTTTCAGCACGCAGACATGGACATTACATTACTCTCATACACATCTACACAATCTGTGCCTCCGGCCTGCTTCTCCCTGCCCCCCCTGCTCCTCCCTGCCCCCCCTGCTCCTCTTCACCTCTGCCTCTCTCCTCAGACACTGAGAGTGACCCACAGGATGTTGGTGTGTGTGAAAGAGGAGGACGACATCTGATCACACACACAAACCTCTTTTTGGATCGTCCCGTCTCCATTAAGAGTCCCACTTCAACAGCCCTCCTTGGTTCCAGACCTCTGCCATAAACCAGGTGACAGAGACTCCCAGACTGTTTCCCTCCAACGAGTGTCAGAAAACCTCTTTCTGAAGAAACCGCATGTCAGAAAACCTCTTTCTGACAGCAGAAACAGGATCACTTCTGTCTCACTTGCTGCATGTGCTGGATGTTTGGGGAAAACTCCTCTCAGTTTAAATCTGCTGTGACAAACATGCAGCCTGTAAAAACAGTGGAACTCAGCCCACCTGCTCCACCTGGGATCGCCAACACCACCTCAACAACCTGCGCTGCATCCAGCAGCAGCATCTGGTCCAGGACTTGGCCTGCATGAACGCTGAACGCTGCTTAAAGAGCAACCACATTTATACTGAACCTTTCCTGCCCTCACAAGCTGTCTTTTACTTAGTTAAAGATGTTTTTCTTGTTTTTTCTAACAACCAGATGGTTTTATGACTTGTGTGTTTTCTTTTGCTGCCTTTGTGACGGACTTTGTAATATGAATTAATATATATGTGGAAAGTGCTCTGCAAATAAAGATATTATTATTATTATTATTATTATTATTATTATTACTATTATAACCATGTCCTGGACCTCTCTCTGTTGTGAGCAAAGGAAAAAGGTCATTGTTCATATAACTCTCATATCCACCTTTAACCAAAAAGACCTCTTCTATCAGACTGACTGTCTGTGGCTGCAGCAGACCTCTTCATACCTGAGAGTGTCCAGTCTCCAGTATGGATCCTTCAGTCCAGCAGACAGCAGCTTCACTCCTGAGTCTCCTGGATGATTGTAGCTCAGGTCCAGCTCTCTCAGATGGGAGGGGTTGGAGCTCAGAGCTGAGGCCAGAGAAGCACAGCCTTCCTCTGTGATCAGACAGCCTGACAGCCTGCAAACACACAAAACAACACACATGGCAGATCATCTGAGGGTCCTGCTGCGTCCGACAGATACAAGAGGAGACTCTCCAAATAAATGAATAAATAAATACAGTGACTGAATCAGGGATTTATACAGTAACCATGACATTGTGATCTAAATGTTATTCTACAGCCATGCTAGCAGCTCTGTGAAATTAAGTGGAGCTTGAAATTTTGAGAAATAACTTAAATAATTAGACAAACTCTGACTTAATCTGACCTGAGAGTTTCCAGTTTACAATGTGGACTCTCCAGTCCAGCTGTCAGCAGCTTCACTCCTGAATCCTGCAGGTTGTTGTTACTCAGGTCCAGCTCTCCCAGACTAGAGGACTGGGAGCTGAGAACTGAGGACAGAGCTTCACAGCTTCTCTCTGAGAGGTTACAGCCACTCAGTCTGGAGAGACAACAGTAAGGAAACGAGTAAGTAGTTTTTAATTTCTTTCTCCTGTTCATGAATAAATCCCACTATGTGTCTACTTACAGAGCTTTGTTGGAGGCTTTGACCACTGGCAGCAGCCTCAGAAGAGCCTCCTCTGAAGCAGAGTATTTCTTCAGGTCAAACACGTCCAGATCTTTTCCTGATGACAGTAAGATGAAGACCAGAGCTGACCACTGAGCAGGAGACAGTTCATCTGTGGAGAGTCTTCCTGAACTCAGGGACTGTTGGATCTGATCCACTAGAGAACGATCATTCAGTTCATTCAGACAGTGGAACAGATTGATGCTTTTCTCTGCAGAGGGAGTCTCTTTGATCTTCTTCTTGATGTACTTAACCATTACCTGATTGGTTTTTGAGCCACTTCCTGTCTGTGTGAGCAGGCCTCGTAGGAGAGTCTGATTGGTCTGCAGTGAAAGTCCCAGGAGGAAGCGGAGGAACAAATCCAAGTGTCCATTTGGACTCTGTAAGGCCTGGTCCACAACACACAGGTAGAACTGTGTCATTGCAGGTCTTTGTTTTCTTGTTTTAGACCACCAGGAGCTCTTTTGGTCTTCTGACAGCAGATTGACACAAGAGTTGATGAAGGTCAGATGGACATGAAGAGCAGCCAGAAACTCCTGAACGCTCAGATGGACGAAACAGAACACCTTGTTCTGGTACAGCCCTCTCTCCTCTCTAAAGATCTGTGTAAACACTCCTGAGTACACTGAGGCTGCTCTGATATCGATGCCAAACTCTGTCAGGTCTGATTCATAGAAGATCAGGTTGCCTTTCTGCAGCTGCTCAAAAGCCAGTTTTCCCAGAGACTTAATCATCTTCCTGCTCTTTTTATTCCAGTGTGGATCTGTCTCAGCTCCTCCATCATACTTGATGATCTTCAGTTTGGACTGAACCACCAGGAAGTGGATGTACATCTCAGTCAGGGTCTTGGGCAGCTCTCCTCCCTCTCTGGTCTTCAACACCTCCTCCAGAACTGTAGCAGTGATCCAGCAGAAGACTGGGATGTGGCACATGATGTGGAGGCTTCGTGATTTCTTGATGTGGGAGATGATTCTGCTGGCCTGCTCCTCATCTCTGAATCTCTTCCTGAAGTACTCCTCCTTCTGTGGCTCAGTGAACCCTCTGACCTCTGTCACCATGTCAACACACCCAGGAGGGATCTGATTGGCTGCTGCAGGTCGTGTGGTTATCCAGAGGCGAGCAGAGGGAAGCAGGTTCCCCCTGATGAGGTTTGTCAGCAGCACATCCACTGAGGTGGACTTTGTAACATCAGTCAGGACCTCATTCCTCTGGAAGTCCAGAGGAAGTCGACACTCATCCAGACCGTCAAAGATGAACACAACCTGGAACTCTTCAAACCTGCAGATTCCTGCTTCTTTGGTTTCAGTAAAGAAGTGATGAACAAGTTCCACCAAGCTGTACTTTTCCTCTTTCAGCACATTCAGCTCTCTGAAAGTGAATGGAAATGTGAAGTGTATGTCCTGGTTGGCTTTGTCTTCAGCCCAGTCCAGAGTGAACTTCTGTGTTAGGACTGTTTTCCCAATGCCAGCCACTCCCTTTGTCATCACCGTTCTGATTGGTTCATCTCTTCCAGGTGAGGGTTTAAAGATGTCTTCTTGTCTGATTGTTGTTTCTGGTCCGTCTGGTTTCCTGGATGCTGTTTCAATCTGTCTGATCTCATGTTCATCGTTGACCTCTGCAGTCCCTCCCTCTGTGATGTAGAGCTCTGTGTAGATCTGGTTCAGAAGGGTTGGGTTTCCTGCTTTAGCGATCCCCTCAAACACACACTGGAACTTCTGCTTCAGGTTAGATTTAAGTTTACGCTGACAAACTCCAGAATGACTTCCTGAATGAACACACAAAAAAATCAGATCAATTATATTTCCCTCCATCTCTTGAGACATCAGTAAATGGCCCATTTATCCAACATGTTGAATCTTTAGAGAAATCCTCTTACTGCTCTGCAGACAGTCAGCCAGCTCCTCCTGCTTCATTCTCCTCAGGAAGTGCAGTGTGATCTTCAGAAATGACTCTGTGCTCCTCCTCTGCTCTTCCTCCTCACCGACCAACACCTCCTCATATTCCCTCTGACTCTCTAAGCATTCTGGGTAATCTGAACTCAGAACCTTCTGCATCTTCTTCAGCTCGTTCTTCACAAAAGTGACAATGTTCTCCTCCAGCAGCTGGAACAGAATATTATGTGAATGAAACAATCAAACTAAAATCATGGAACCAAACATCAGATCCATGTTGGACAGACTGACAATCCACTGGTCTAAAAAGTGCAGCGTGGAGATTATTGTGACCAGAATAGATGTAAAAGTAGTTGCTGTACATGTACAGACCATAAATATGGAGTCCAGGTGTGTTTGATGCTGCTGGGCAGACTGACCACTGGGAACCTCTGAGCTCTCCTGGTCGACTCTGTGGAGGAATCATGAAGAATTATCTCACGTTATGTCTGTCCACACAGAGACAAACATGAGCTAAAGGTCCCTTTGAGCTGAAGTGTTGATTATAAAATTGAATCAGATGGTTTCCTCTGACATTAAAGTATTGTAAAACAATTATGTAAAAGGTCAGAGAATATAGAATAATAATAATAATAATAATAGAATAACAATCACACAAGCAAATGTGATCATTCATTTGGAATCGTGTTTGTGTCACCTGATGAATCTAAGTCCAATATTCACTCTCTTTTTTTCTGCGAGGTAAAATAACTGTTTTTGTCAATGGAGTCTGGTGGCTTTGAAGAGAGCATAGATGGATCTAAGGCTTCAGGTTCCCGTAGGAAAGGGCTGTCTGACGGCAAGGTAAGGCGGTGAAAATATTCTAAATACAGCGTACACTTAAACTGATATTTATTTAGGTGGGCCTTCTTTTAGGGGGCTAAAATCCGTTGCTTAGCTCCCGTGCTGGTCCTGTCTGCTTCTCCTAACTGTCCACTGTATGTATTTATAAGGGGAAACCCACAGAGACCGCTGTACCTACTGTGTTTACAACTGAAGCAACATTAGAGAAACAAAGAACTAATATGACATAAACAATGTGTCGGCCTACAAGTTAGGGAAAATATTCACGAATAGAAATAATAAAGCAAATCTCGTACAACCCTGTGTTGTAAAAATGATAAATACATCTACTTTATTCCTAATGTTAATTACTGTTAACATTATTACGAATGTGTTGGTTCAGTGACGTTTCTGTACCAGCACTGTGTGCAGGTTGTTAATTAAAAAAAAGGAAACAATGATCTATTATATATAATAGGTAATATATATATTACCTATTTTGCGTGCCTAGGACTTTTGCTTATTTTTGCCGCGGTATCGAAAGCGAGTGTCGTTCTTTATACTAGTTTTGTTTTGAAGTTTTAAATTCTTGTATCGATACATGAATCAGTAATATGTTAGCGTTATTAACAGATTACCTCTTTGCCCCAGAGAGTTGTAGTCGTTTAAAATCAATGAAGCGATCATTTGACCGGTCGCTCCTGAAGGACACACAGCTGGGCTCAGGTCCAGGTTCAGACTCAGGTCCAGGTCCAGGTCCAGCAGAGTCTGGTCTCTGCTGCTCTGGCCTTGAACACAACACACACAGAGCTTTGAGTGTGAATAATGATGGTGCAGTGATCTGAGTGCTGAGCTCTGACATGGAGAAGAGTCATGGACAGTTAGAGATCCTCATCTCACCTCTGAGCTCTGGTCTGGCTGCCATGTTCCCCACACAGACTGGTTTTAGAGGGAGGGGCTCCCTCCTCTCTGTCCTCACACTGATTCATGCTGCTGAACTCACATCCACATCAGCTCACACACACTTTGATCTGGAGAGGAAACACAAATCCTTCATCTGCACATCAACTGAAATCCTCCTTTCCATCATTTCTCCTGTAAGAAGATCAGCTGCTCCTCCAGTGATTGGCTGTTACTTTCTGTTTCATATCAGTGTCAGCTGAATGCAGTCAGACAGCAGTGAGGCAGAGGAAGCTGCCATCAGCTGCTGGACTTCTACTATCAGGCCACTAGATGGCGTCATGAAGCTGCAGTGAAGTGCAGATTTACCTTCACTGACACGCTGATTGAATTTGACGGGAAGCTTCAGTTTCTTTAATATTCAGTCAATTCAAAACTAAAACCTTCAGTTACGCCTGAATGATTGTTATTAAACTCGTCCGAGTGCGTTTGACGCAAAGTGTCAAATGATTGTAATGGACCTCAGCTCTACATGTTGGAGGCCGCACACTGTTCTGTACATTAAACTGCTTCTGAGAGTTATTCTGTTATGTTGGTCTTCGTATTCATTTAGTTTCCGTTTGATTTCTTCCTTTAGTGATACTTTTATACACTTTGTTCTGTTTCGTTTCGTTCTCATTTAAAATATTGTGAATATTTGTTCAGACCTGTTCTGTGTGTGCAGTGTGGAGGAGCTACAGCTGTATTGTATTGTGCCATCCTGTGTTGTATAAAGACAATAAAGCTGAACCTTCAACCTTGATAAGGAGCCCAAAGTCCACAGAGGCGAACCTGAACTTCAGACAAACTAATGTGGCAGCAATAAATATTCTACTTCATCTCTGAGACCAAAGTGTATCTGAACGGCTGCTGTCACTGTTATATTATTACTTTATTATTGTGTCACTGATGTGTAACTACAACTCTGTGTTGTAGCTGGCTGAGGTGGAGCCACTTTGAACTGTTTTATACACTTTGAGGAAGTTTAATGTTTAATAGTGAATCTGAATCTGAAAAGTAATAACACGTAGTGAAGTAAACAGTCAAATATAGGCAGATACAGAGCAGAAGTATAAAGCAGCAGAAATATTCAAGGAAAGTACAAGTACTTCAAGATTGTACTGAAATGTACTCAGTTACTTTCAACGACTGGAGGTCACACGCGCACACAGATCCTTCCAAAATAAAAGACTGGCAGGCTCAATGAAGCCCTTCCAGAAAATATTACAACATTCATTTAAAGGAAATCTCTTTGATTTGATTATTGATCACGTTTAAGTTCAAACTGACATCATTTATAATGAATTGATTATTCATTAATTATAGTTTTATAATGTATTTGTTTAATAAAAAGCAAAGCTTGTGAGCTCCTGTGCCCTCTGAATGCTCCTTCCTGCTGTCTGCACATCAGTCCTGTGGTGGAAATATAACGACACAAACAGCTGTTCTCCAGCGGCTGTCCGGCCGAGCGAGGCCGCATTTAGTGGCTCAGACAGCGGGAGAGCAGCGGCTCGTCTCCGCCTCCTCCACAGGCTGATTCAGGCAGGAAAAGCTGCCTTCAGCCATCAGTCAGTGGAGCTACACAGTAATAACGACTCTGTGTCCAGCTGCTGAGGATCCGCTGACTCTGCTGCTGCTCTTATTCCGCCGCTTACACTCCCAGACACCGACACAACATGGCGGAGATTTGTAACATTAATGGCGGCTGTTTGGCCTCCTTCGTCCCGGGTTTCCAGTTAAACTCAGTTAAACTGAGTTAAAATGAAGCGTGGAGCGCCAGCTTTCTGCTGTTTCTGTGGAACTAAGCTGCCGACAGCTTGTGTTAACGACTCAAACACTTCAGACGGGTTACATTACCTTCAGCTGCAGCTTCAGAGGAGAAAACTATCTGCGCCACGAAGTTCAGACAGGGTCAAACTGAACTTTGAACAGGAAACACCTGGAGAGATGCGGCGAGAGTTAAACATTAACTATATCTGTTAATAAGTTGAGATGAAGTCGCTGTTTAATGAGCACATGAAGATAAAAGAGCTGGAAGCTGAGGACATGTTCACTTGAAAGCAGCTTTGTGAGTTTCAACTGAGTGTTGGTTACTATGGTAACTTAGTCGGTCAGTTAAAAAAAGTTATCTGGTTTTATCAAACAAAAGTGAAACAATCCTTTTCTTCAACGTACGTTTTGTAATTCTAACAGTGATTTCTGCTGCAGTCTGACTCTTTGAACTCAACACGTTAAACTTCATATCAGACGACAAACTGGAGTTTTGTGTGAGTTCGCGTTGTTAGGCGAGTAGGGAAACTTCCCAGCATGCAGCAGGAGAAGCAGGCTCATGAGGCCTTCCTCAATACAAAGTACACCAGGTCCAGACTCACGGACTTGGGAGGAAATGAACCATGTTGCAGGTGGAGCTCAGAGAGCAACCTGCTGCTCAGCGTCAGCAGAACCAAGCAGCTGACGGAGATTTTAGGAGCAACAAGACTCCCACTGTCTCCATCAGTGGAGCTGAGGTGGAGCAGGTGGACACCTTCAGGCTCCTGGAATCAGCATCACAGAGAACCTGTCGTGGTAAACCAGGTCCCAGTTCAGGGACTTGTTGGGAAAATGAAGATACAATACCTTACTGGGGGGGGAGCAGCAAGTCCAAACAGAAGCAACTGACAATCCAACAGGTGAACAGGAACAAAGTGCAGGCAGCAAGTACAGGTTCAGGTTAAGGATCAGGATCAGGTTCAACACTGTGGGGGTTACCTGGGGAATGAGGAGCAGGTGAGCAGGTGGATGTAGGGGTCAGGTGGGACAGTCTGGGGGCATCTGGTTGATGGATGGCAGGTCTACAGAGTTCCTCAGAAATGCTTGGTGGGCCTGGGGGAAGTGAGAAGGGGCTGGAGACAGAAACAGAGGGGCAGAACCGGCGTGAGATGTGGACGGTCCAGGACCGGAGGACTCTGCAGCGGGTGATTAAAACCACCCAGAACATCAGTGGTTCCACCTACAGAGCGTCAGTGATGTTGCTGAGATGAGCTGCAGAGCCCAGAGGACACTAAAAGACCGTTTGTTTCACTGTGTTGTAAAAAGACAATAAAGCTGAACCCTGACGAGGAACCCAAAGTCCACAGAGGCAGCGCGGCTGTTCAACATGAAGCTTTACTTTAAGCCACATGTGATCAAAGTCAGCAGCTGAACCTCACACATCAAACTTTATCTTTTCTTCCCTCAAAATAAGACGGTGTAGTCCCTCATTCGTCCAGGAGTGTTCTATCATAGAAAAGGTTTCAGTCGTAGTCATCAAGATGTTTTCTGGTTTTCTTCCCTCATAAAACACAAACATCCCAAATCAGATCTGGTTTCTTAAAGTGTTGCTCATTTTATTTTTGAACAGAACAAAAGAAATGCATTTAACCAACCAGCATCCTTAACTTTTCTTCATTGTTTCTTCTGAGCTGAATGTTTCTGTGTGAATCTGCACAGCGATGGAGCCTGAACCTGCAGCATGGAGGGGCGCCGTGGTGTCAAACAGTCTGAGAAGCTCTGCTGTAGAGAACTAAAGGCAGGACGACCACGACCTCAATACTACATTTAATACTCCACCGACACATTAGCCCTAAAACTGTTTTATGTACAATCGTACTGTACGTACTGAAATCATAATAAACTTCTTCTCCTGATTTATTTTACAGCCGGTCTTCATCCAGGACGCCTTTAGTTGTGTCTTCAGTCATTTAGAGATCTGAAGTCCGTCAGAGTGTTTCAGTGAGATGTTCTACTTTACTGTAGTACTTTATACTACATGTACTTTACTGCAGTACTTTATACTACATACTTTATACTACATATACTTTACTACAGTACCTCACACTACAAATACAGTGCTGTGAAAAAGTGATTCCCCCCTAAACCTAATAACTGGTTGCTCCACCCTTAGCAGAAACAACTGCAATCAAGCGTTTGCGATAACTTGCAATGAGTCTTTTACAGCGCTGTGGAGGAGTTTTGGCCCACTCCTCTTTGCAGAATTGTTGTAATTCAGCCACATCGGAGGGTTTTCGAGCATGAACTGCCTTTTTAAGGTCATGCCACAGCATCTCAATAGGATTCAGGTCAGGACTTTGACTAGGCCACTCCAAAGTCTTCATTTTGTCCTTCTTCAGCCATTCAGAGGTGGACTTGCTGGTGTGGTTTTGGATCATTGTCCTGCTGCAGAACCCAAGTTTGCATCAGCTTGAGGTCACGAACAGATGGCCGGACGTTCTCCTTCATGAGTTTTTGGTAGACGGTAGAATTCATGGTTCCATTCATCACAACAAGTCTTCCAGGTCCTGAAGCAGCAAAACAGCCCCAGACCATCACACTACCACCACCATATTTTACTGTTGGTATGATGTTCTTTTTCTGAAATGCGGTGTTACTTTTACGCCAGATGTAACGGGACACACACCTTCCAAAACGTTCACCTTTTGTCTTGTCAGTCCACAGAGTATTTTCCCAAAAGTCTTGGGGATCATCAAGATGTTTTCTGGCAAAAATGAGACGAGTCTTAATGTTCTTTTTGCTCAGCAGTGGTTTTCGTCTTGGAACTCTGCCATGCAGGCCATTTTTGCCCAGTCTCTTTCTTATGGTGGAGTCATGAACACTGACCTTAACTGAGGCAAGTGAGGCCTGCAGTTCTTTGGATGTTGTTGTGGGGTCTCTGAATGGCTGAAGAACAAAATGAAGACTTTGGAGTGGCCTAGTGGAGATAAGTTGAGCAAACTGTTTGCGAATGTTTATTCAACATCTGTTGCATAATCGCCGAACCTTATATGGATTCAGATGTGAATTTGATACAGCATTCTAGTGAGGCTGACAGATGAAGAAGAAGGATAAAATGAAGACTTTGGAGTGGCCTAGTCAAAGTCCTGACCTGAATCCTATTGAGATGCTGTGGCATGACCTTAAAAAGGCAGTTCATGCTCGAAAACCCTCCGATGTGGCTGAATTACAACAATTCTGCAAAGAGGAGTGGGCCAAAATTCCTCCACAGCACTGTAAAAGACTCATTGCAAGTTATCGCAAACGCTTGATTGCAGTTGTTGCTGCTAAGGGTGGAGCAACCAGTTATTAGGTTTAGGGGGGAATCACTTTTTCACACAGGGCCATGTAGGTTTGGATTTAGTTTTCCCTTAATAATAACAACCTTCATTTAAAAACGGTTTACTTGTGTTATCTTTGACTAATATTTAAATTTGTTTGATGATCTGAAACATTTAAGTGTGACAAACATGCAAAAAAATAAGAAATCAGGAAGCGGGCGGACACTTTTGCATATCACTGTATTTTACTGCAGTACTTTATACTACATATACTTTATTGCACTACTTTATACTACATATACTTTACTGCAGTACTTTATACTACATATACTTTATTGCACTACTTTATACTACATATACTTTACTGCAGTACTTTATACTACATGTACTTTACTGCAGTACATTATACTACATACACTTTACTGTAGTACTTTATACTACATATACTTTACTGCAGTACTTTATGCTACATACACTTTACTGCAGTACTTTATACTACATATACTTTATTGCACTACTTTATACTACATATACTTTACTGCAGTACTTTATGCTACATGTACTTTACTGCAGTACTTTATACTACATACACTTTACTGTAGTACTTTATACTACATGTACTTCATCCGTCTGACTGAAGCTGACACTTCAGGTTTCCTCATGTCGCCTTCTAACATGTTTATTATACACAGAGCACTTTGCATGTGACACAGATGATTAACAATATAAATCTCACTGGAACTTTTGTACTTTATTGATCAAATTCAAAATACAACAACAGATACAGGAAACGTGCATAAGAACATAAAGGATTCTGGGTAATTGTGACGCATTTCTCAACATTTTCTAACATTTTACAAACTAAACAATCAATCAATCAAGAAGTACATTTTCCTGATTATACTTTTACTTAAGTAACGTTTTCACAAGTAACAGAGTGTTTTACAGTGCGGTATTAGTACTTTTACTGAAGTAAAGGATCTGAATACTTCCTCCAGTACAACAACACTTTGTGCTGTGACAGACTGACTCCTTTAACCACATGTTAGTTTCTGTGAATCCTTTGTAACTCTGCTCATATGTCTCGGTGGACTCGTGGCGGCTCTTCATGGACACACAGATCAACATCCTGTCAGAGACACAACAACAAGTACACATTAAATACTTCACACATCCTCTAAGAAACAGCCCTCAGAGCTCTTTGTTAACCCTTGTTCTGCTGGAAACTCTCCACAATGCAGACAGGACTGATGCTCTTGGCATGGAGAACTGTGGCGCCCCCTGCTGGTGAACAGATCAACTGTACTGTCAGTACTGTTCAGACTGTAAACATCTCAGTATGTTCATACTCATGGGTAGATGCTCAACTGCGTTTCACTGAATCGACTTTTTACTGTTTGACTATTTGTCATCCTGAAATTAAATGAGGGAAATGTTCAGTCCTGTTTTTAAACTAAAACCTGAGTTTAAACTCTTCCTGAGTCAGAAGCAGCGGGTTCACCGCCTCGTTCCTCCTCAGTGACGACAGCCCGGCCGCTGTCGGTGTGAAAAACAAACTGAACCTCTGGAGGAAAATACCGATTTCTCCAGGTTTGGATTCGGCTGCTTTTCCTCCACACGACACATATTATTAATGCCAATCAGAGACTCACCTGCACAGGTGACTGCAGCTCTGATTGGAGGAGGATTTTAAACTGCTGTTGAACTTGTTTCTGCTGAAAACAAACTGACCTGAGATCAGAGACAAACAAAGAGTCATTAAAGTGTAAAAACTGTGAAAACTTCCCCTTTTAACCAGAGAGAAGAAGCTGTGACGCGAAAAAAACAGGGTGACAAGCAGGTGATACACTGTAAAGAATAGCCAGGGAACGCACTGTAAAAAATGAGCACCATCAGCAGTAAAAGTACACACGTCTTCTCAGCTTCATGTAGTTCAAGTATCAGCAGTAATACTCACTCATCTTCACCTGCAGACTGCATCCTCGTCCGCACCTGAAACACATCGTCAGGAAACTTTGGATTTCATTGTGAAATTCAGTTCTGGTGAAGAATTGTTAGAAATGGACACGTATGCAGTGACGTCATGTGATACTCTGACCATTCAGGGGTCTCGGCTGATTGGATGAGCGTGTTTGTGGAAAATTACAAAATATTCAGAATATTTTATGGCGTCATTTTAAATAGTTAATGTTGACAACATGCTGACAGACAGACAACAGAGATGGACTGATATCATTTGATCAAATCTGAATCTATCTTTAAATCTCTTATTGAATCCATTTGTTTCAACATTTGTATCAAGAGTTCAAAGTTCATGAAGAGTTTCCTTCATGTGCTGAGAAAACTCTCCTCCTCCTGAAGCTGAATAAACTCTCGGATCAGCTGGAAAACGCGTCGTCACAGAGCTGAAAACAGGCTGTTTCTCTGAGCTCAGGAAGACTTTTTAGAGATATGTGGTTCTCACAGGATGGCGACGCTACAAACAAATGATAATCTTATAGACCATGATGCATTGCTGCAGATGAAACTACCCAACAGTATATAAAGCAGTTAAAATGAGCTCAACCTTAACGTTTGTTTTCACGCTGCTTCGTCAACTTCAGCACGAAGCCTCACAAAATAACGTCCAGGTGAGAAAACTGACGACAGCTTTTTGTCTTCTCCGTTATTTTCTAAATGTTGAAGAATCTCCCTGAACCATCTGACTCACCGTCATGTATTCATGTGAACTCACAGCTTTATGAGATATTTATGATACATGCTCCATTTTTTCCCCGGGTTTTGCCTCTCAGGCCACTTTCAGCCTGAGGGATGTTTTTCAGATATACAAAAATATAAAAACCAAACAAACTGTATCATAAGTACAGGGCCACAGTGAGGGAACGAGTCGCACATTTCCAGAATACAGTGTGGATTGTAATACTCTGTGGTGCTAAACAATGAAACTGCACCCCCTACTGGTCAGGAGGAAAGTGATCAAAGTGTTCGGCTGCACACAGGTGAGGTGACTTCATCCTCCTGTTTGTTGCTCTCTCGACAGCATCTTTCTGTCTTCAGCTGCGATAATAAACAGCCGCTGTTTGACGATGAAAGCCTCACGTAAATGTATGAAAGCAGAGCAGCGAAGTCAGAAGGACAATCAAACTTTAAAAAATAAAGTGTGAAAACATCATTTTTGTTCTGAAGTTTAAAGCGAGAAAAAGTCTTAAAGTGTAACTGTGACTGAACAGCGACCTCTGTGGCCACACGTGGTAATTACAGGATACAGATACACAGAATTATCGTAGAAAAGGTTTCAGTCGTAGTCATCTGGACACTGTTTTCAGAATCAAGACGTTTCGGCTCCCATCCGGAAGTCATTCTCAATTGTGAAAAAATTGGACGGGAACTGGAAATTTAAGCTAATCTGAGTTACATAAACCCTGCCCTCAGGAGGGAATCTGCCTGAGTATCTGTTAATAGCTAGTTTCACCTGAAACTGACCTAATAGTTTCAAGATGGCCCAGTGATCAGTAATCAGGCCTATTGATTGGCCCAGATACTCAGGCAGATTCCTCCTGAGGGCGGGCTTATGTAACTCAGATTAGCTTAAATTTCCAGTTCCCGTCCAATTTTTCACAATTGAGAATGACTTCCGATGGGAGCCAAACGTCTTGATTCTGAAAACAGTGTCCAGACGACTACGACTGAAACCTTTTCTACGATAGAACACTCCTGGACGAATGAGGGACTACACCGTCATACACAGAATTATGTTTACTTTTGTAATTAAACCAATAAAATGTTTCTCAGCTGACCTGTAACAGGAGCAGGAGTAGAGAAGAGTCAGTGACGTCACAAACACAACCGCCATTAGCTCCTGGTCATACCAGACCACATCAGGCTGAAAACATCTGAGCGTGTTGAATCAAAGCTGCGTTTTGTTGATGAAACTTTTCTTTTGTATTCAGACTGAATGTCTTCTGTCAGAAGTGACTCTGATTGTTTTCAGGAAGAAGGTTTTTAATTTGATGTGCAGCAGCAGAATGAAGGAGAGGAACTGTTTCTACTGTTTTTACTTTTATTTACAATCTGAATCTGAATCAGCTTCATTGGCCAAGTATGTGAACACACACAAGAAATGTGACTCCGGTTTTAAGTTGCTCTCAATGTTGCACACAGGCAGACAAACAGCTAAAAACAAGGACAACAAAGAAACATTGTTCATACAGGGAGGTGAAAAAAGACAAACACATAAAAAGTATATATAAACAATACAACAGTGTCCACAAGTTAGTTTCTGTAAGTTGTAAACAAGAATGTAACAGATTACTTTATATACATGCAGTGTGTGGTGATGTACAGTATATGCAGGTATACATGTAAATATACAGTATTTGACAGCGTGTGTTCAAAGTATCATTTCTTATGTGTAGATAAGTGGATGTTTTAGTGTTTCAGGGTTATTGTCACAGCTGGTGAGTGCGAGGCAGCGAGAAATAGGACCCAAATGCAGACACTAGAGGCAGGCAGCGACAGTTCAGTGATTCATTAACTAAAGAAAAGATACAAACGCTCACAGGAACTGGTGGCAAGTCCAGACAGTCCCAACAGAAGTTGTATTAAGTCCACGCGATCGCAGGAATGGGACGGGGGAAAGTGCAGACAGGTTCTGGTGGCTTGAACGCCAACGCATGAGGTACACAGCAATTATCATGTACGAGGCTGCTATATATGTGCCAGCTGTTGTTAATGATCGAACCCAGTCTATGGCAGGTGGAGGTAGAGGGTGTAGCTATTAAACATTTCTTTTTCTGGGGAGGATTATTTTGTAGCAATTCATTTCTTGATTTCTGTAAGGCCATATGATAATCTTACTCCACACAATCACTGGGAAAACCCCGAACTACAAACTTTTGTTTCATATCCACCGATGGGGAATACACTGTAAACAGGGAATACCGGCTTCGCTCTAAAAACAAATCAGAGGTCTGGAGTGGGTGGTTGAAGTCCCAGTTCCTCCTCACTTTACTTCTCTTATTGTTGTGTCAGAAGCTGAAATCAAACCACAAACAAACATAATAAGCAGCAGTGAAGCTCAGCGAGATACAAAGAGAGCTTTAATACAGAGAACTGCTGCTTCAAACTTCACAGTTTCACTTTTCATCCTCTAAAATGTTGACAAGAAGGTGGAAAACCTGTAGCAGTCGAGACGACACTGTAACCTACAGCTCAATGACATGTTAAAGGTCACTGGATCAAGACCCTGCTTTCTCTCTCTTTCTGTGAGCTTCTTCTCAGCAGTGTGAACACTTGCAGAGATAAAGAGATGAAAAACAGGAGGAGCTGCTGAGGAGGGAAACATGTGACCAGAGGATAAATGTTATTGTAAAAAAGCAGCAGAGCAGAGACACTGCCCCCTACAGGCTGCTCTGAGTCACTGCTTCATACTGACTACTGGCAGATACAACAAGTGCAGTAACAAGTCAAGTAGTGAGCATTATTATGGCAGTTAGAATGTACTAGATAGCATCGTTGATCAATACTTTAGTAATTGTTTTATTACAGCTGCAAAAAAACAGAATTCAACAGTTTCACTGCAGTTTCATTAAGGTGTCGGCCACAAACACATTCACTGCATGTAAGACAGCAGGTTTGTCAGGCTGTGATACACTATATGGACAAAAGTATGTGGACAGCTGAACATATTCCCTCAGTATGTGACAGAGTAGCATGTGACTGTGACATCATGTCCACTCTTCTGGTTTCAGTCTTTCCAGCAGATGTTGAACCTGCTGCAGGGGTTTGCTCCCATTCAGACTCCAGAGCATCAGTGAGGTCCCACACTGATGTTGGTGATCAGGTCTGGATCACAGTCGGCGTTCCAGTTCATCCCAAAGGTGTTGGATGGGGTTCAAGTTAGGGCTCTGTGCAGGATCAGCCAAGTTCTTCCAAACCAAACTGGGAAAAATCATTTCTTTATGGACTTTTGGCCACAAACTATCTTTCAGCTGAATCAGTCAGTAGTCCTGACCTGAGAAAGACAACAAACACACTCACAGTAACATTCTGCTTTTATTGGAACAAGAGCCAGAATTCAAAACAACACATGACAGAAGGAACGAGTCAACGGCATTACCACCATTTAATGATCAGAGCGGCCATCTTTAATGGACTGTAAGTGGAACAAGTTTATAGTGGAAATGAGGAATCTTTGAAAATCACTTTGAGTTCATTGATGAATTTATGACAATAACCTGAAAGATTTCTGTAGCTGTGATCCTGTACAGACTCAACTGATGTGTTTCTCTAACAGGAGGAGACTCTCCCTCCTACAGAGAACACAGAGACACTGAGGAACCAGACCTAGACCAGGACCAGAGCCCAAAGCCAGGATAAAGAGGTTCAGTGAATGTGGTGTTGAAGGTGTGGAGGTGGATCAGTGTGTCAGAGGAGACTTTGTAGAAGGACAGAGTACCAGCAGGACAGTCCACATACACTGCTACTCTGTTAGAGATGGAGGAGAAGGAGGAGGAGGAGGAGGAGGAGGAGGAGGAGATGGATGTTTCTCTGTTATTGTGACAGACAGAGTAACCACCACCAACAGAGCAGCTCAGACTCCAGGACTGATCATTCTCTCCAAAGTCACAGTCTTTACTGTCTCCTCTCCTGCTGATTCCTCTGTAACTCACTGATATATCAACCCATCCTCTCCACTCGACCTCCCAGTAACAGCGACCAGTCAGACCATTTCTACACAGCAGCTGAGGACAGTCGTCAAATCTGTCTGGATGATCAGGATATGGCTGATCCACCTCCACACGTGTCGCCTTCCTGTTGTCGTCAGACAGTTTGATGCTTCTGTTCGCTGTGTTTGTGTCGAGTGTGAGTTCACAGGAATCTGATGGAGAGAACGAGACACAACACAGCTGCAGTTATTAATCTATCATCTGTTTGATGACGACATCACAGACGTGAATGAGTGATGTCACAGTTTGAAGATGGCTGAATGTGTGCTGCTTTGTTTTCATGAATCAAAGTAAAAACACACTTACACTTCCTCAGACCTGGTCTCAGCCATCGGACTCCACCGGGCTCCACCCTGAAAGGAGGAGGGGGGTCAGACCAGCACGTCCTCTTTCAGCACGCAGACATGGACATTACATTACTCTCATACACATCTACCTGCCCCCCCTGCTCCTCTTCACCTCTGCCTCTCTCCTCAGACACAGAGTGACCCACAGGATGTTGGTGTGTGTGAAAGAGGAGGACGACATCTGATCACACACACAAACCTCTTTTTGGATCGTCCCGTCTCCATTAAGAGTCCCACTTCAACAGCCCTCCTTGGTTCCAGACCTCTGCCATAAACCAGGTGACAGAGACTCCCAGACTGTTTCCCTCCAAACCATCACAAGTGTCAGAAAACCTCTTTCTGACAGAAACAGCATCGTTTCATGTGCTGGATGTTTTGTGCGTGTTCATGTTACTGTGGTTTTGTGCTGAACTGATATCTGTGATGTATATTACAGCAGTATATTCCTCCTGAACTGAAGAACTGCAGATGGAGGACTGAAACAGCAAAGACTTGCTGGAACTTTGCCGTGTCGGCCTCTCGGCCGGTCTGCCAACCAAACCAGGCCTCCCAACACTGAATCATCTACATGGAGCCACGTGATCAGCTATTACAGGTGCAGATCAAGGTTTTGCCCTGTAGTGGATCAGTGAGTTGTAACTGCTGTAGCTAATTCTCACTTTGTGTTAATGTGCATTATGTTAGCATGCCATCTATGCCAATTCTACCTCAGCCTTTATTACATGGAAATGAATGGAACTCTTTTTATATTGTTCTGTACGCTGGTGGCCACAACATGCTTTTATTTCAGAACCACATACAACTTCATGTTCAATTTGTCATTCATCTGGTATCTCAATAAACATTCCTGGATCGTCAGACATCTCTGGTTAAGTACTGACCGGACTCCCTGCAGCGGCCAGTTCATCCTTCATCTCATCACGCCTGGATTACTGCAACAGCCTTTTCACTTTCCTAAACCAAAAATCTATTGATTGACTCCAGACTGGACAGAACTCAGCTGCCAGGCTTTTAACCAGAACCAAGAAATCTGATCACATAACTCAGCCTCTTTACACTGGCTCCTAGTATGTTTCAGAATAGATTTTAAGACTTCACTGATTACTTTTAAGGCACGTCATGGCCTCTCTCCTGCTGTATCTCTGGCCTCTTAGTACCGTACACGCCAGCACGTACTTTGAGATCCTCGGGCTGAGGTCTTTTGTCTGATCCAGAGACCCGGCTGAAAACTAAAGGGGACCGAGGCTCTGGAACAGCCGGCCCGAGGAAATCAGGTCGGCTGAGTCAGGAATCTCTTTTAAGTCCCTTCTTATAACATACGTTAATTGGAGAGCCTTTCATGATTTTACTAGAGTTTTAATTTTCTTTAAACTGTCTCTTACTAACAGAAAAATGTTTCTTGTTTTTTATGTTTTCTTTTAAAACCAGATGGTTTTATGACTTATGTGTTTTCTTTTGCTGACTTTGTGACAAACTTTGTAATATGGATTTTGAAAAGTGCTCTATAAATAAAGAATTATAATAATATTATTATTATTATCATTATTATTATTATCATCATTATCATCATCATTATTATTATTATAACCATGTCCTGGACCTATCTCTGTACAGAGGTGAAATGGATTTGATTAAGAGGGCAAAAAAATATATTTCTCAAACTGACAGACAGTTCCATTAACATGCATCTGTCCAAACTGTGTAAATTATTACCAACAGGCAATTATCATGTTTGTTCCTGGAGATGTTCTCCATGGAGACCTCCTACACAAATATCTCCTTTTTATGTTCAACCAGTGTTTCTGCTGTAATCAAAGGAAAAAGGCTTCCTACATGTGTGACTGTTCATATAACTCTCATATCCACCTTTAACCAAAAAGACCTCTTCTATCAGACTGACTGTCTGTGGCTGCAGCAGGCCTCTTCATACCTGAGAGTGCCCAGTCTCCAGTGTGGATCCTCCAGTCCAGCAGACAGCAGCTTCACTCCTGAGTCTCCTGGATGATTGTAGCTCAGGTCCAGCTCTCTGAGATGGGAGGGGTTGGAGCTCAGAGCTGAGGCCAGAGAAGCACAGCCTTCCTCTGTGATCAGACAGCCTGACAGCCTGCAAACACACAAAACAACACACATGGCAGATCATCTGAGGGTCCTGCTGCGTCCGTCAGATACAAGAGGAGACTCTCCAAATAAATTAATAAATAAATACAGTGACTGAATCATGGATTCAATAGTAACCATGACATCTAAATGTTAAAGAGGATACTGCCATGCTAACAGCTCTGTGAAATTAAGTGGAGCTTGAAATTTAGAAAAATAATAAACTTAAATAATGAGACAAACTGTGACTTAATCCTGACCTGAGAGTTTCCAGTTTACAATGTGGACTCTCCAGTCCAGCCGTCAGCAGCTTCACTCCTGAATCCTGCAGGTTGTTGTTACTCAGGTCCAGCTCTCTCTGGAGACTACAGGACTGGGAGCTGAGAACCGAGACAGAGCTTGCTCTACAGCCTCATCTCTGAGAGGTTATAAGCCACTCAGTCTGGAGAGGAAATAGTGAACAATTTATTAAATAAAGTAACATTTATTTATAAAATGCTCTACCAGTCTGGACTTTTGCTGATACAGTATATAATATCTTCTCAGCACGTTAAAATCCTTTGCTGTTTTACTCTAAACATGTTGGTGAAGTTAATCTTGGTGATATATTGAATCTAAAAAAACAAAACATCTAAATTATAATAATGTAACATTGATTTAAAAAACAATTTTAAAAACGTGCATATGTATTTAATTAAGTTACATCAAAGCATTTTCATGCATGTTCATAAAAACAATTTAGGAGGATAAATCACTAAAGATTTTCTGATAATTCTGTTTTCTATACATTTAAAATCCTGCTGGCAAAATTCTGAGATTGTTTCATGAGACTGTATAAACAGCATGGAGTTTAAAGTTCAGAGAAATATTTGAACTTGTTTACAACAAAAAGTAACTTGACCTGACCTGAGAGTTTCCAGTGTACAATGTGGACTCTCCAGTCCAGCAGACAGTCGCTTCACTCCTGAATCCTGCAGGTCGTTGTTACTCAGATCCAGCTCTCTCAGACTAGAGGACTGGGAGCTGAGAACCGAGGACAGAGCTTCACAGCTAGTCTCTAAGAGGTTACAACCACTCAGTCTGGAGAGGAAATAATGAACAAGAAGACAAACAACATTTGTTTTTATTTTTTTCTCTCTTGTCGAAACAAAACAGTGTATTTTAGGATGAATAAACCCCACTATGTATCTACTTACAGAGCTTTGTTGGATGCTTTGACCAATGGCAGCAGCCTCAGAAGAGCCTTCTCTGAAGCAGAGTATTTCTTCAGGTCAAACACATCCAGATCTTTTTCTGATGACAGTAAGATGAAGACCAGAGCTGACCACTGAGCAGAAGAGAGATAATCTGTGGAGAGACTTTCTGAACGCAGGGACCGTTGGATCTCCTCCACTAGAGAACGATCTTTCAGTTCATTCAGACAGTGGAACAGATTGATGCTTTTCTCTGCAGAGGGAGTCGCTTCGATCTTCTTCTTGATGTACTCGACTGTTACCTGACTGGTTTGTGAGCCACTTCCTGTCTGTGTTAGCAGGCCTCGTAGGAGAGTCTGATTGGTCTGCAGTGAAAGTCCCAGGAGGAAGCGGAGGAACAAGTCCAGGTGTCCATTTGGACTCTGTAAGGCCTGGTCCACAGCACTCTGATAGAAGTGTGCCTTTGCAGATTCATCTTTTACTTTTTCAGACATCTGGGATGTTGATTGTTCTTCTGACAGCAGATTGACACCAGAGTTGATGAATGTCAGATGGACATGAAGAGCAGCCAGAAACTCCTGAACGCTCAGATGGACGAAGCAGAACACCTTGTCCTGGTACAGCCCTCTCTCCTCTCTAAAGATCTGTGTGAACACTCCTGAGTACACTGAGGCTGCTCTGATATCGATGCCACACTCTGTCAGGTCTGATTCATAGAAGATCAGGTTGCCTTCCTGCAGCTGCTCAAAAGCCAGTTTTCCCAGAGACTCAATCATCTTCCTGCTCTCTGGACTCCAGTGTGGATCTGTCTCAACTCCTCCATCATACTTGACGTTCTTCAGTTTGGACTGAACCACCAGGAAGTGGATGTACATCTCAGTCAGGGTCTTCGGCAGCTCTCCTCCCTCTCTGGTTTTCAACACATCCTCCAGAACTGTAGCAGTGATCCAGCAGAAGACTGGGATGTGGCACATGATGTGGAGGCTTCGTGAGGTCTTGATGTGGGAGATGATTCTGCTGGCCTGCTCCTCATCTCTGAATCTCTTCCTGAAGTACTCCTCCTTCTGTGGGTCAGTGAACCCTCTGACCTCTGTCACCATGTCAACACACTCAGGAGGGATCTGATTGGCTGCTGCAGGTCGTGTAGTTATCCAGAGGTGAGAAGAGGGAAGCAGGTTCCCCCTGATGAGGTTTGTCAGCAGCACATCCACTGAGGTGGACTTTGTTGCATCACTCAGGATCTCATTGTTGTGGAAGTCCAGAGGAAGTCGACACTCATCCAGACCGTCAAAGATGAACAAAACCTGGAACTCTTCAAACCTGCAGATTCCTGCTTCTTTGGTTTCAGTAAAGAAGTGATGAACAAGTTCCACCAAGCTGAACTTTTCCTCTTTCAGCACATTCAGCTCTCTGAAAGTGAATGGAAATGTGAAGTGTATGTCCTGGTTGGCTTTGTCTTCAGCCCAGTCCAGAGTGAACTTCTGTGTTAAGACTGTTTTCCCAATGCCAGCCACTCCCTTTGTCATCACCGTTCTGATTGGTTCATCTCTTCCAGGTGAGGGTTTAAAGATGTCTTCTTGTCTGATTGTTGTTTCTGGTCTGTCTGGTTTCCTGGATGCTGTTTCAATCTGTCTGACCTCATGTTCATCATTGACCTCTGCAGTCCCTCCCTCTGTGATGTAGAGGTCTGTGTAGATCTGGTTCAGAAGGGTTGGGTTTCCTGCTTTAGCGATCCCCTCAAACACACACTGGAACTTCTCCTTCAGGTTAGATTTAAGTTTACGCTGACAAACTCCAGAATGACTTCCTGAATAAACACACAAAAAATCAGATCAATAATATTTCCCTCCATCTCTTGAGACATCAGTAAATGTCCCATTTATCCAGCATGTTGAATCTTTAGAGAAATCCTCTTACTGCTCTGCAGACAGTCAGCCAGCTCCTCCTGCTTCATTCTCCTCAGGAAGTGCAGTGTGATCTTCAGAAATGCCTCTCTGCTGCTCCTCCTCTGCTCTTCCTCCTCACCGTCCAACACCTCCTCATCCTCCCTCTGACTCTCTAAGTATTCTGGGTAATCTGATCTCAGAACCTTCTGCATCTTCTTCAGCTCGTTCTTCACAAAAGTGACTATGTTCTCCTCCAGCAGCTGGAACAGAATATTATATGAATGAAACAATCAAACTAAATGGAACCAAACATCAGATCCATGTTGGACAGACTGACAATCCACTGGTCTAAAAAGTGCAGCGTGGAGATTATTGTGACCAGAATAGATGTAAAAGTAGTTGTTGTACATGTACAGACCATAAATATGGAGTCCAGGTGTGTTTGATGCTGCTGGGCAGACTGACCACTGGGAACCTCTGAGCTCTCCTGGTCGACTCTGTGGAGGAATCATGAAGAATTAGTTCACATCATGTCTGTCCACACAGAGACAAACACAAGCTGAAGGTCCTTTGAGTTAAAGTGTTGATTACAACATTGAATCAGATGGTTTCCCCTGACATTAAAGTGGTGGTCGTACTGCTGATCCTGCTGTGAATCAACAGTCCTGTCTGCATTTCTGTGCAGCTTTCAGTTTACTGTGTTGGTTTGTCTGGTTTAGTCCCTCCAGCTCTTATTGACCCCTATAATACTGTGGACACCAACGCACAGCTCACACAAGCTAACTGGATGCTACCTGTCCAGTGCAAATTGGTAGTGAGTCACATTAAACTTGTAGCAGCTGAAGTGAGAGAAACATCAAGAACACCAAAGAGAAAACCAGAGAATACTGGATCAAACCAAAGCTGAGGGTGATTTCACACTGAACTGTGTGTCAAATGAAAGCTAGAACGTACTTCTCTGGGCTACAGGTAAGCAAACAGGTACAGGTGTTGTTTACAGAAGGTGGTACGGCTGTTTCTTTTATACTTGTACAATATGTATGTGTTTTTCTTTTCAGCATGTTTGACACACATATTTGAACTTTGATAAAGGTTGTTGTCTCTCTATATATATCTGTCTAAGTATAACGGTTCAAACATGAATCAGTAATATTTTAATGTAACAGCTCACCTCTTTGTAGCAGAGGGTTGTTGTCCTTTAAAATCAATGAGGTGAAGATTTGACCGGTCACTCTTCAAGGACACACAGCTGGGTTCAGGTCCAGGTTCAGGTCCAGGTCTCCCATAGATACTGTTGGACAGAGAGGAAGACCACCAGGGATGTAAAATCACTTTTTAGTCTTCAGACTCAGAAGCTGCTGGAGAAACTAGCAGCTATCAGCAAGAAAAGGATCAACACACCAAAGTTCAATAAAACATGAAGCTGAATGATTTCAGTCTGTGTATCATCGCTTCATTTTCCTATAAAATATTGGACCAAACCAGGACTAAATGTCCTGATCTCTGAGCAGATTTTACTGTTACTGACAGATAACAAACTGAACTGTGGGGTCCGTCAGCAGCGACACTGTTGGCCTGTATTCTAACGTTTGCATTACTAGACTCACCACAAATATCCTGACTGTTATTTACAGACTTTGGTAGGTGAAGCTTTTAGGACAAAATTCAAAGAGCAGTTTCAGACTAAAGACACTTTGGAAGATCCCCACTTGATTTGTGTAAGTCAGACTGCTGAAGCCTCATATTATCCTCAGCTGAACTTTACAATGTGTTTTTACACAGAACCAGGACTGTGGATTTTGTCCTCCACCACTTCCATTGAAATCACATGAGGAAGAGATCTGTTCAGGGCCAGTGTGCACAGGAGGACCAGTTCCAGCCACCAACAACTCTTTCAGTGTACATGTGGGCACGTCAGTGTTGTTTAGGGACAGACTGGAAAACACGTGAACCTGTCCTTTAATACTAATCTTCATCTGACCTTCATCATCATCATTCTAGGAGAACAGGAACATTATAAGGACAACTGGTCAGACTGGACTTAATGAGGACAAACATCAGCAGTGAGCAACATGAGGAGGGAAATATGAACATTTTAGGTCAGACTGTCCAACAGTTTTAATGCTGACAACTACTTACTGTCTGGCAGAGAAATGTCCTCGTTTAAAATCAATGATATTTTCCTTTGACCGGTCACTCCTGAAGGACACACAGCTGGGCTCAGGTCCAGGTCCAGGTCCAGGTCCAGGTCCAGGTCCAGGTCCAGCAGAGTCTGGCCTCTGCTGCTCTGGCCTTGAACACAACACACACAGAGCTTTGAGTGTGAATAATGATGGTGCAGTGATCTGAGTGCTGAGCTCTGACATGGAGAAGAGTCATGGACAGTTAGAGATCCTCATCTCACCTCTGAGCTCTGGTCTGGCTGCCATGTTCCCCACACAGACTGGTTTTAGAGGGAGGGGCTCCCTCCTCTCTGTCCTCACACTGATTCATGCTGCTGAACTCACATCCACATCAGCTCACACACACTTTGATCTGGAGAGGAAACACACAAATCCTTCATCTGCACATCAACTGAACATGTGACAAACACAAACCGCATCGACAAAGAGACCGAGAGGTCGACTGAAACTAACCTGCACATGTCTGACACACATTTACAGCAGAACTGTCTCTTTCAAATATTTGCTCTGCATTAATTCAACAACACCATCAGTGTTTGGTGGTTGAATTTAAAGGATCGGTTCACATGTTTTCAAGTCTTAATATCTCAATACAAACCCCACGTGTAGGCTGACGGAGCGGCTGCAGGCTGTAATCCTTCCTCCTGTCCACACTGACGGTGAAGTGATGCCTTCCTAACACGACTGCAAACACAAAGAGGGAACTCTGCTCTGAAACGGGCTGTAACTTGTAACTCCGACAGCTGACGCTTCATTTCTCTTCAGCTCAGCTGTAGAAGTCATTTGTACACAGAATGAGGATTGTGTCCTGCATTTCTTACAGTGCGCTGCAGCTCGACAAGGAGACATTTTCATCATTATGGTCCTCAATTCCCAATTTGAATTCTCATTGTTTAATCATTGGGGGGGGACTTCAGTTGTGTCCTAAACCCAAAACTGGACCAATCCTCTAAAACCATTCAGCGACTTTCCAGGTCAGCAAGGAGTACTGAATCGTTTTTAAAGGATTATGGGATTGTTGATCCCTGGCGGTTCAAAGATCCATCCACCCATTGCTACTCTTTCGTCCCCCCGTCCACCAATCGTGATCACGGATCAATTATTTTCCTCCTCCTCTCCTCAAACCAGCAGCTGGCAGCAAACAGAGACCTGAAAACTGGTTTTCCTGCGTTCCACAGCTGACGAAGCGAGAACAGAGAGAAGGGCTTGGTTTGTTGGCACAACTTCAGTTTAGACTCTAGTTGTTGTTTTGACAGTGAAGGCCGACTCAAAGCTCACAAGGAAACATGCATTCAAAATGGCTTCGCTCCTGCTCAGCTCCCCTTTAACACAGAAAAGTCTGAAGAGAAAACTACAAGAGACAAAATGGCCCCAACAGCTGAATTAATAAAAGGTCGACTACAACATGCTGATTAATGTGCGATGTAAAACAAATCTATTTAAAATGGTAAAAGTTGTCAAACTGTTCCCATTAGATTACAGTAAAATACCATGAAAAGACAGATTCTTCTTATAATTTCACACCCCAACTTTAGTACAATTTTTCATTATTAGAAAACGTGAAAATGCTGCATAAATACCTTTGAACTTCACTGTTCTTTTAAATTACAGTAAACTTTAGTTATTTCATAGAATGATTCAGTTTATCTCCAACATCTGTCTGTCAAAGGTTTCTCCTGTAAAGTGAGTCTGCAGCTGCTTGTTGCTGTTAATACAGAGTTTATCTGGAGTGAACCGCAGCTCGCCACGATATTAGGGCTCCTCTTAGGTAGGGGGCCTCCGACAGTTCAACAACCCCACGTTCATTTTTCAGATGGATGTTACATTTGCGAACGATCCAATTCTTTTCAACAGCTCTTTCGTACGAACGAAGAGAACCGAGTTTACAGTGACATTAAGTCTCTACTACAAACATTAGACAAGAAACAAACCCTAAAGTGACTGAAGACAAACTTGTTGTTAAACTATCAAACAGCCAACTTACAGTTTCTTCAAAGAAGAAGACTCTCGCTCGACGCCTGCAGACAAAAGGCTTCCGCAGGTGAGCTGTTTCCTGGAACGCGTCAGAGCTGCACCTGTAATGGAAGCAGGTAGGAAGGGCGGGAACAGCAGCAGATTTTCACAATAAGATGACAGGATGTCTGTGAGCGACTGATTTGTTTGTGTTTATGTCTCGTGGTATTGATGGTTTCTCAGTCTAAGTGTCAGAATGAGTCCAGAGACAAAATCAGAGCGTCAGACGAGACACGAGTCTTCTGCTCTGAACACCGGTTTAAGCAGCTGGACACATCTGGAGCCACTTTTCCATAAACACCAGTCACAGTGGGGGAACTCAGTACATTTACTGTACTTCAGTACAGTTCTGAGGTACTTGTACTTTTCTTGAGTATTTCCACTTCATGCTACTTTATACTTGTACTCCACTACACGTATCCGACAGCTTTAGTCACTTTGCAGATTCAGATTATTAAAAGAAAATAGAAATCAACTCATAAATGATGATGTGTTGCTGCGAACGTTGCTGTGTTTATTCTATGTGAACCTGTGTCCACGCCAAAGACTCACTTGACAATAAAGTTTTTCTGATTTTCATCATGTAAAATGTAAACTGTGTTAATACACTTGACTTCCTGCAGTTTACTTTTGCACCACCAGATGGAGCCACGTGATGTCTAAAGACCAGCAGAGGAAGCTTTCAGCCACATGTGAAGTTAACGTCTGTGTGTCTCCAACATCTCACACGACGACAGAGTTTCAGTAACTGGATGTCATTTGTCCTCGGTGGCCTCCGATCATGGATCTGCACCTTCTTCTGATCACTGATTCATCCTTTCTTTCTCTGTTTTCTGTCAGAGTCGACTGAAGCTTCTGGGCTGAAGAAGCAGTTAGAAAACATGACTGAACTCTACAATCAATACGTGATCGATAGTTTGTTATTGGACAGAGAAGACGCTCTCGTACCAGCAAAGTTTCCTGGAGAAGACTCAGTTATCAGTAAATAAGGAATTCCAATTAATGACTAAGCTGATGTAAGTCTAACAGTCAGAGCACAGCAGGTCAGCTGAAGATGATTAAATGTGAAATCTGTCTACAAAATATTCGACATAACAGAACAGAATAATTCAGTTTCTTTTAAACGCAACACCACAAACTAAGATAACTGTATCAGAGGTTTAATTGGAACCAAATGGTCGTTTGCTCTCCAGGAAACTTTAGAGAAATTATTAGGAAGCTGACGATCTTCTGAAATCTTTCATTCAAATGTTGAAAATCCAAACTGGACCAAATGTTACAGCTGGTTCCCACTTTGTCCCATGAACGCAGCGTACGGTAACAGACATGCGGCCGATGGCTGCAGTCCTTATTGTTAAACACAGAACATGAAGAGTGAAGTGCAGCAGGCCCGAGGTGATCAATAACATCCGATCAGTGAAGCCATGGTACAACAAGTACTCACAACTATTAATACCACACTGAGAAAATACTCTGGTCAAAGAAAAAGTCCTGCATTCAAAGTTAAAGTACAAGAAGTTCATCTTTTACTGAATCTGCAAAGTAACCAGATAAATGTGGCAGTGTTTCCTCCTGAGATTAAAGGCAGCGCTCAGATCCTTTACTGCAGTAAAAGGAAATACTCCACTACAAGTAAAAGTCCTGCACTGAAAATGTTACTTCAGCAAAAGTATAATCAGGATAATTAAAGTATTAAAAGTAAAAGCACTCGGTGCAGTGAAGCGCCCCTGTGACTGTTGTGCTGTTATATATTCTGTCATCAGATTATTATGACTCGTGCGTTCATGTAAAGCAGGAAGTTGCTGACAGAGTTTTAATGTTGTAGCTGTGAGGTGGAGATAACTTTCACTACTTTATATTCAAGGAAATGTCCCTTGAATTCAACAACAGATACTTTAATCTGTAATGTTACTTCATATTTTACTTGTTGATCAAATATTTTGTGTAAAATGTGAATCTGCACAGTACCAAGTGGTGGATCCTTTACTGCAGTAAAAGTACTAATACCACACTGTAAAGATACTCTGCTACAAGTAAAAGTCCTGCACTGAAAACTTTGCACAACGGCTGCTGTCACTGTTATATTATTACTTTATTATTGTGTCACTGATGTGTAACTACAACTCTGTGTTGTAGCTGGCTGAGGTGGAGCCACTTTGAACTGTTTTATACACTTTGAGGAAGTTGAATGTTTAATAGTGAATCTGAATCTGAAAAGTAACAACACGTAGTGAAGTAAACAGTCAAATATAGGCAGATACAGAGCAGAAGTATAAAGCAGCAGAAATATTCAAGGAAAGTACAAGTACTTCAAGACTGTACTGAAATGTACTCAGTTACAAACTGACATAAAGGACTAGTCCTCCTGACTGGAGGCGCAGCTCCAGAAAATATTACAACATTCATTTAAAGGAAATCTCTTTGATGTGATTATTGATCACGTTTAAGTTCAAACTGACATTTTTAATGAATTGATTTTCATTAATAATAGCAAAGCTTTGTTTAATAAAAAGCAGCTTGTGAGCTCTCTGCCCTCTGAATGCTCCTTCCTGCTGTCTGCACATCAGTCCTGTGGTGGAAATATAACGACACAAACAGCTGTTCTCCAGCGGCTGTCCGGCCGAGCGAGGCCGCATTTAGTGGCTCAGACAGCGGGAGAGCAGCGGCTCGTCTCCGCCTCCTCCACAGGCTGATTCAGGCAGGAAAAGCTGCCTTCAGCCATCAGTCAGTGGAGCTACACAGTAATAACGACTCTGTGTCCAGCTGCTGAGGATCCGCTGACTCTGCTGCTGCTCTTATTCCGCCGCTTACACTCCCAGACACCGACACAACATGGCGGAGATTTGTAGTCCCGAGTTTCCAGTTAAACTCAGTTAAACTGAGTTAAAATGAAGCGTCGAGCGGCAGCTTTCTGCTGTTTCTGTGGAACTAAGCTGCCGACAGCTCGTGTTAACGAGTCAAACACTTCAGACGGGTTACATTACCTTCAGCTGCAGCTTCAGAGGAGAAAACTATCTGCGCCACGAAGTTCAGACAGGGTCAAACTAAACTTTGAACAGGAAACACCCTGAGAGACGCGCGAGAGTTAAACATTAACTATATCTGTTAATAAGTTGAGATGAAGTCGCTGTTTAATGAGCACATGAAGATAAAAGAGCTGGAAGCTGAGGACATGCTCACTTGAAAGCAGCTTTGTGAGTTTCAACTGAGTGTTGGTTACTATGGTAACTTAGTCGGTCAGTTAAAAAAAGTTATCTGGTTTTATCAAACAAAAGTGAAACAATCCTTTTCTTCAATGTACGTTTTGTAATTCTAACAGTGATTACTGCTGCAGTCTGACTCTTTGAACTCAACACGTTAAACTTCATATCAGACGACAAACTGGAGTTTTGTGTGAGTTCACGTTGTTAGGCAAGTAGGGAAGCTTCCCAGCATGCAGCAGGAGAAGCAGACTCATGAGGCCTTCCTCAAGACGAAGTACACAAGGTCCAGACTCACAGACTTGGGAGGAAATGAACCATGTTGCAGGTGGAGCTCAGAGAGCAACCTGCTGCTCAGCGTCAGCAGAACCAAGCAGCTGACGGAGATTTTAGGAGCAACAAGACTCCCACTGTCTCCATCAGTGGAGCTGAGGTGGAGCAGGTGGACACTTTCAGGCTCCTGGAATCAGCATCACAGAGAACCTGTCGTGGTAAACCAGGTCCCAGTTCAGGGACTTGTTGGGAAAATGAAGATACAAAAGCTTACTGGGGGGGCAGCAAGTCCAAACAGAAGCAACTGACAATCCAACAGGTGAACAGGAACAAAGTGCAGGCAGCAAGTACAGGTTCAGGTTAAGGATCAGGATCAGGTTCAACACTGTGGGGGGTACCTGGGGAATGAGGAGCAGGTGGATGTAGGAGTCAGGTGGGACAGTCTGGGGGCATCTGGTTGATGGATGGCAGGTCTGCAGAGTTCCTCAGAAATGCTTGGTGGGCCTGGGGGAAGTGAGAAGGGGCTGGAGACAGAAACAGAGGGGCAGAACTGGCGTGAGATGTGGACGGTCCAGGACCGGAGGACTCTGCAGCGGGTGATTAAAACCACCCAGAACATCAGTGGTTCCACCTACAGAGCGTCAGTGATGTCGCTGAGATGAGCTGCAGAGCCCAGAGGACACTCAAAGACCGTTTGTTTCACTGTGTTGTAAAAAGACAATAAAGCTGAACCCTGACGAGGAGCCCAAAGTCCACAGAGGCAGCGCGGCTGTTCAACACGAAGCTTTACTTTAAGCCACATGTGATCAAAGTCAGCAGCTGAACCTCACACATCAAACTTTATCTTTTCTTCCCCCAAAATAAGACGGTGTAGTCCCTCATTCGTCCAGGAGTGTTCTATCATAGAAAAGGTTTCAGTCGTAGTCATCAAGATGTTTTCTGGTTTTCTTCCCTCATAAAACACAAACATCCCGAATCAGATCTGGTTTCTTAAAGTGTTGCTCATTTTATTTTTGAACAGAACAAAAGAAATGCATTTAACCAACCAGCGTCCTTAACTTTTCTTCATTGTTTCTTCTGAGCTGAATGTTTCTGTGTGAATCTGCACAGCGATGGAGCCTGAACCTGCAGCATGGAGGGGCGCCGTGGTGTCAGACAGTCTGAGAAGCTCTGCTGTAGAGAACTAAAGGCAGGACGACTACGACCTCAATACTACATTTAATACTCCACCGACACATTAGCCCTAAAACTGTTTTATGTACAATCGTACTGTACGTACTGAAATCATAATAAACTTCTTCTCCTGATTTATTTTACAGCCGGTCTTCATCCAGGACGCCTTTAGTTGTGTCTTCAGTCATTTAGAGATCTGAAGTCCGGCAGAGTGTTTCAGCAAGATGTTCTACTTTACTGTAGTACTTTATACTACATGTACTTTACTGCAGTACTTTATACTACATACTTTATACTACATATACTTTACTACAGTACCTCACACTACAAATACAGTGCTGTGAAAAAGTGATTGCCCCCTAAACCTAATAACTGGTTGCTCCACCCTTAGCAGCAACAACTGCAACCAAGCCTTTGCGATAACTTGCCATGAGTCTTTTACAGCGCTGTGGAGGAGTTTTGGCCCACTCATCTTTGCAGAATTGTTGTAATTCAGCCACATCGGAGGGTTTTCGAGCATGAACTGCCTTTTTAAGGTCATGCCACAGCATCTCAATAGGATTCAGGTCAGGACTTTGACTAGGCCGCTCCAAAGTCTTCATTTTGTTCTTCTTCAGCCATTCAGAGGTGGACTTGCTGGTGTGTTTTGGATCATTGTCCTGCTGCAGAACCCAAGTTTGCATCAGCTTGAGGTCACGAACAGATGGCCGGACGTTCTCCTTCATGAGTTTTTGGTAGACGGCAGAATTCATGGTTCCATTTATCACAGCAAGTCTTCCAGGTCCTGAAGCAGCAAAACAGCCCCAGACCATCACACTACCACCACCATATTTTACTGTTGGTATGATGTTCTTTTTCTGAAATGCGGGGTTACTTTTACGCCAGATGTAACGGGACACACACCTTCCAAAAAGTTCAGCTTTGTCTCGTCAGTCCACAGAGTATTTTTCCAAAAGTCTTGGAGATCATCAAGATGTTTTCTGGCAAAAATGAGACGAGCCTTAATGTTCTTTTTTCTCAGCATTGGTTTTTGTCTTGGAGCTCTGCCATGCAGGCCATTTTTTCCCAGTCTCTTTCTTATGGTGGAGTCATGAACACTGACCTTAACTGAGGCAAGTGAGGCCTGCAGCTTCTTTGGATGTTGTCGTGGGGTCTTTTGTGACCTCTTGATGAGTCGTCGCTGCGCTCTTGGGGTAATTTTGGTCGGCCGGCCACTCCTGGGAAGGTTCACCACTGTTCCACGTTTTCGCCATTTGTGGATAATGGCTCTCACTGTGGTTCGCTGGAGTCCCAAAGCTTTAGAAATGGCTTTATAACCTTTTCCAGACTGATAGATCTCAATTACTTTCTTTCTCATTTGTTCCTGAATTTCTTTGGATCTCGGCATGATGTCTAGCTTTTGAAGATCTTTTGGTCTACTTCACTTTGTCAGGCAGGTCCTATTGTAACTGAACTCAGGTGTGATAAACCACAGTTATGTTTTAACAGGTGGGGCAATCACTTTTTCACACAGGCCCATGTATCCTGAGCTTCATATTAGACAACATACTGTCGTTCACTGCGAGTTCACATTGTCAGGCGAACAGGGGAGCTTCCCAGCATGCAGCAGGAGAAACAGCCTCGTGCATTTAACTGTAATCTGATGTGTGTTGCTGCATTGTTGCTGCTCTGACTGCGTTTTGCTTCTGCAACGTGCTGCACAAGTCGTGTGTCTTTTATCAGCACGATGCGACTCTTCCAACATGTTTGAAAGAACTTCCTGTCATTCATCAGATCAGCTCAGACACAATCAGATCTGCTGCTGAACACAGATGATTATTCTTTCTAATGCTCGGACGGATTATATTTAGAGTCAGGTCACAGCTTTAGTTCAGATTGTAGTTGCAGATGGACAGTCGTTTGTTTGGGTGCAGCTGTCGGAGCAGCGAGATGGAGAATAAGATCAGTTATCTGAACAGTAAAACGACTGTAAATACTCAACAGGTCGACGCCGAGGATCGTACACATTTAAACAGGAAATAAAAATAGAAACAGCACGCCTGAAAAAATAAAGATGCATGAAAACCAAATCTAGACAAGCTTTATTCTTATTGATTGCACCGCTGATAAATTCAAAAGCACTGAGTGGTGTTACTTCCTGTTTGTTTAAATCAAATGCAAATAAAAGGCTCAAACTGAACTGTTCTCATTCTGTACTGCAACATCTCAGACGAACCTCTGCAGCTCTTTGACATTTAAGACAGATTTTATTCTGCAGTTTGCCAGTGGGAGTAAAAGTGAAGGATTTTTCCTTTTATGTTTCACTTTAGTCCAAAATTGAATATTAGCAGTTTGATAAATCTGGGCCCGAGGCTCCGAGCAGGCCAGTCAGGTTATTCTTGTTTTTATTAGATTTAAGGAAACACGTATAACATCCGAAGCAT
Source organism: Siniperca chuatsi (assembly GCF_020085105.1). Classification (NCBI taxonomy): domain Eukaryota; kingdom Metazoa; phylum Chordata; class Actinopteri; order Centrarchiformes; family Sinipercidae; genus Siniperca; species Siniperca chuatsi. Next base: position 1,880,551 of record NC_058065.1, on the reverse strand, counting down.
TTAAATGGAGAGGCCCGTGTAGTTAGTAAAAGCAATAAATGTCACAGTAAGAAGACATATAAAGACACCAAACGGAGCAATAAAAACAGCAAAGGAAATAAAAAGATACAATACAAAAATAAAATTACATAAATACATACTAGACGTTTTCAGAGAGAAGATTAATGGTCATAATTAACAATCTTTTCTTCTTCATGGGGTTCAGGAATGAAAGGAAAAGACCAAAAATCTGTTTTATTTTTATGTGAAAATAATTTACCAAATATAATAACAGTCTTTAGGATCAGCTCATTTTTCATGAGGATGCGAAATGTGACTTCTTCCTTTTTAAATGTCGTTAATCCAAGAAAACAACCGTGAGCATGAAAATGTTGCGCTTTATTTACAGCTGTTAGACACGTGATCTTCTCACTTCCGCTCGTTCTCCTTTAATTAGCGTCTGAGTTATTTCCACCAATCAGAAGCGGTCAGAAGCGGTTGCTAGGCAGAGCTGGTTCACCTGACCAATCACCTTTTTTTCCTGTGGACGTTGCCTAGCGTCCGCGCCGTGACCCCGAAGAGGAGAAAACAAACTTGGACAAACGCGTGAAAACACGGAATAAAAGCAGGATTTGAGCGTCGCTTCGTCTGCTCGGGTTGCTAACACGGAGGGAAACTTCAGCAGTGAAGAAATGTGGACGCCAGAAAAGCTTTGGAGCAGTTTTTAGGGAGCACGCGGTGATGAGTGGAGGGGCTGGACGCTGCGCAGACCTGCGGCTGGAAGGTAAAGCTAACAAGCTAGTTAGCTAGCTGTTAGCGTTAGCTGTTAGCGTTAGCTTTAGCCTGGGCTTTTATCAGCACTAATTAGTTTGCGGTAACTTGATACTTGATGAAGTACAGTTTGGTTTAGTGCTGTGGTAGAAAGTAACAAAGGACATTAACTCAAGTACTGTACTTTAGTAAGCTTCGAAAGTGTAAACTATGGTTTTAAAAGCATCTGAAAATAAGATTTGAACGTCTGAAATAATGGCTTTACTCTTAAAAACAGGGTATCTGCAAGTCTTGATAACTCTTCAGAAACCTTGAATTTATTTTCCTCAAAAAAGGCCTTAAAGTTTTTAAATATAATTTACAAAAGTGTTAAATATGTGCCCGACACGTTAGTTATAAAATTTTTTTGCATCTGTTTTTGTTTTTGTTACTTTTGATTGGCTGGTAGTCTTTGACACGTCCTTGTGATTGGCTGGTAGCTGTGAGAGCGGCAAGCACCGCCCTACTGTTTTGCGATTGGCTTGTAGTCTTTGACACGTCCTTGTGATTGGCTGGTAGCTGTGAGAGCGGCAAGCACCGCCCTACTGTTTTGCGATTGGCTGGTAGTCTTTGACACGTCCTTGTGATTGGCATGGTAGCTTTGATAGGGGCAAGTCCCGCCCTACTGTTTTGCGATTGGCTGGTTCTCTTTGATGCGTCCTTGTGATTGGATGCTAGTTGTCAACATGAGTGTAGATATTGTCGATATGGAGAACCAAAACAAGCGTCACAGTTTTGTTATATTTTAATTGAAGTTGCTTTAAATGACGCGTTTGTACCTAATGTAGAGCTGAATATATTATCTAGTTAGCTACATTTTTAACCGGTTTCCTTCACACATTAGCTACAGGCTGCTATAAGCAGGCTGCTACAGTTAATAACAGTCGTAGCTTGGTGGGGAAATAACTGACTGACCTTCCTAAACTTTATTTCAATAGATTTGCCTGAACATACGGGTTGACACAGCAGACTACAGTAATATTAAAATAATCTGACAAGTCGACTCAGAAGTGCTGAGCGGTTGCATGGAAATAACGTTTTGTGAACATTTTGTTTGCTATGAAGAAGTACTGTCAAAACAAACGTTTTAAGTTTTGAATTAATTTGAAATATCTAACGACTGCAGCGGGCTCAGTTTTAAAGCTAGAGTAAAGATACTGCTATCATGAAAGTGATAGGGGCTAAATCACATAGAAAAATAAATTCATAATGTGCAGGACTTGTTTGATATGAGGGTTTTTTCTTTATTGTTGAATCTGTTATATATAACAACTATATGTGTGTGTGTGAGGGTGTGTATATGGGAGTTATGTGCTGAACCGTCTTCCTGATGTACTCCTGGATATGTGTTGTTTCATCCTGGACAGCGGTTGTGACACTAGTCCTCGGCCTCCCTCGTCCCGCCTAGCGTACAGTCTCAGGGTGCTGGATGTGGGGTGAAACCCTTCAATCCAGCTGGACCTTGCAGCTGAATAACTTCTTCCGTGTTGCCATAAATGTGTGTGTGTATGTATGTATGTATGTATGTATGTGTATATATATGTGTATATGTGTGTGTATATATATATATATATCTCACTCCTCCCTCTAACGTCACTGCAATACTTGACATAGTGTGCAGTATTCTCTGTTTAATATTTAAGTCTTTTTTCTTATCCTGATTTTACCTGAACTGTTTATTTTATTGCTGTTGTGTATTTTATTTCTTTATATTTTGTCATTCACTGTGGCGTTTTATTTCTCTTGTTGTGAAGCACTTTGTACTTTGTTTTGATAAGTGCTCTATAAATAAAATTTTATTATTATTATTACTGCAGCATCTCAGCTTTAAATTTAACAACATTTTTAAGTTGTAAAAACTTTGCTAAACAGATTTTATCAGTCGGGTTATTCTTGTTTTTATTAGATTTAAGGAAACACGTATAACATCCGAAGCATTTAAATGGAGAGGCCCGTGTAGTTAGTAAAAGCAATAAATGTCATAGTAAAAAGTAAATATAAAGACATGAAATAAAAAAATACAAAAACGAAAATACAGAAATAAATACTAGACGTTTTCAGATAGAAGATTAATGGTCATATTTAACAATCTTTGTTTCTTTTTCATGAGGTTCAGGAATGAAAGGACAAACTCTTTAACTCCTCCCTCTAAGTGTCAGTCACTAATCATTAACATCTCTGCAGTACTTGAAATAATATACTGTGTTTTCAGTTTAATATTCCCTATTTAATCATACGTATATTACTGCTGTGCAATATGCACCGTCTAATAATCTGGTTAATCTGCTACACTTAAGTTGACTGTACTCATTATTGCACTATTACTTATGTTATTACATTGTATTATTATTATTATTATTATACAGTACATACTTATCAACCCATAAGTCCACTTTTGTACCTACACTTATTTTAGCTTTTATACTTATATCCACTTTATACTTAATTTATCTTAGCTGTATTATAGCGTATTATATATTGATTAGCTCAGTACTTGTATTCCTGTGTGCACTAACGTGACAGTGAGCTGCTGTAACGAAAGAGCTCTGTGTGTCTCAGCTGTTCATGCTAAAACTGCCAGCTAATTTAAGTCAGGGCTTAAAGGTCCAGTGTGTACATTAGTGTATAATCACCTGAAAATAAGAACCGTTGTTTTATTTTGTTTATCTAAAGAGGGAGCGGGTCCACTTCGCTGGAGGCCGCCATGTTTGTACAGCAGCCCAGAACGGATGTTGTGTTGTCTCATTTTCTGGCCAGCAGTGTTGTGTGTTGTGTTATACATTTAAACAAACACTAATTCTGTGCTTTCTGTCCTTGTCAGCTGGTATTTCTTCCTCTGGAGCTCTGCACCACCCAATCACCTTCACACCAGAACCTTCTCTTTGTCAGCATTTGTAGATTTTCTCCGAGTTTCAAGATGATGTAACCTACCTCCTGAAAACTTTCATAATTAGTAGCCCAGTCTCAAAGAATGCATCTGCCTTGTGGGAAACTCAAAATGGCCACCTGGAAGAGGAGCTGGACAAGTGGGCCAAAATGTATGTAAACTCTTATATTTAACATTTACCAAAAGGATTTCAATAAGAGACGAATGTGTAGTTACAGTGCATAAAATAAAGTCTTTTACAGGGAGTCCATGGTCACACAGAGGGCTGAAAACAACATGGAGGAACTAATGTTGTTGGTAAGAGACTGTATTCACTACATGTTTTATCTGCTACGGGTTTACGAGTCTAATGCGTTTCCTCTCAGCCTATAGAAACAAAATTAAACAACACTAATATAATCAGCAAGCATTATTTTACTACTAAAGGAAAAATAGTAATAAAGGAAGAAGGAGAAACAAAGGAAGACGAAACTTTGATAAAAATTAAACATAAGATTATCAAAAGAAATCCATAAATAATAAAGCTATTTGGCAGCTCTCAGGCTGCGGCCATGAAAGTTGGCTCATTCAAACCCATATACCCATTTCCTACTTACAGCAGTCGCATAAAAGCAGTCTCTTCAACTCTAAAAATATCCGTTAAATGATCATATAATGAGCAATAAAACATGAAATGGACTTTAATCACATAACAAAACATGCCTTTGCTCCTCAGGAGACCATTAATATTTTTACTGGAGCTATACTCGAATGTATCTGCGCACACAGAGATCTCTGAGTTCTCCTCTTCACATAAGGCTCCACACTGGAGCCGTTTTCCAGCAAATATGTTAATAACAGGCCGTCGCTCCCTAGACATAATGATTATCACACCGTGACCTGTCTTGGAGTATTTCCACTTTTCTAAATATGAGTGCATCTTCTTCTCACAGGAGCTAAAACTGAGGAGGTGGCACCGATGAACGGCCCGACAGTTAATCTACACCTTCTAACGGTAAGTCAGCACTTTCTGTTGGAGCACAGTAGCACCTGTAAGCCTCCGAGGCCTTTCCCTCTGACCATGTGAGTAAATCTGTTGGCTTGTTGAAGGTTTCACACGCTGACACCGAGAGAGACTCTGAGAACGGAGGACTTCCTGGGGGGGGATCGAGAAGGAGGGCGACTCCATCGCTGTGGTGATGTTCAGCATTACACGGGCAGCTGTTCAACATGGCCGCCATCACTGAGGAAGGTAACATCAACACATGCAGATACCACGAGGGATCTCAACTAACACACACTAATGCATCAACAATTATCCAGTAATATATATTATTCTTTAATGAGCCACTTTTTAGTACCAGTACAATTTCATGCAAATACGTTTGTACTTTTACATAAGTAAAAGAGTAGTACATAAGTAGTAGTACTTGTTCCACCACTGTTGTTCATTTACATGTAAACACACAGTTTTCTTTTTGCCATGTTTCAGCCAAAGTAGTGTGTGATCACACTTAATGCTGCAGAAAATCTGATGTCCATTTGCATATTTTGTTGGTTGTTCCAAATTCCAGTCCCATCTACTCTCACATGAAAACTCTTAAAGTAGTAATAGTGACAGTAGATAAACAGCATAACTAATAATCCTGTCTGTTTTGTCTGACAGGGCTGTTACGTGGGTTTTGATTGTGTCCACGCTGAGCTGCACGACTTCGCCTGCTGGTGCCCCTACAATGTCAGCCTATAGGACCTGCTTTCTGAATGTCCCATGTAAGACTGAATACAACCTGAAGACTTGGTTTTAGTGTCTTGCAAAGCATCTTGTTTTACAAGTCATGTAGCTTAATTGTCAGGTTTAATAGTGTAAATGTTGTTGTAAGGTTTGTAATCAACTATTGCTATATGGTTGTTGCAACTCTTTCAACATTTTCATTGTTTTTATTATGTGCAAAAATCCCATGCCTACATCAGTATTTTACAGAAAACCAATATAATGCTTACAAATGTAGTTTTTGTTTTTAAAACTGCATAACATTAATTTCCCTAAAATCCCAGCTGCTCCTTGTTCTCCATCCTATAACCCCCTGCTTCTACCTCACCAAGGCCCCAGGGGGGACACGGCCCCCCCATTCCCTCCCTCCCTTCATGAATGTCACTGATGCTCCGGGTACTGGCGACGGCAGGATTCGAACCAGGCACCGCTGGCGCCGTACCCCTTACGGTCACGGCCGAACCCTCCACGCCACCGAGTCCCCTTCGAGAACCTCCCCGTTTTATCTCTTCGCTTTGGGTTTTGGACTTCAAAATTGACTGAGCTTTTCGAACCCACAACCTCAAAGGTACCGAGCAGTCTTCTATCACCCCGAGCTACTGGACCAGACAAGTTGACTTGGTTTCTTGACTTTTACTTTCAACATTAGCTTTCAAAACTTACTCGTCAAATGAGGATCGAACCCAGATCCTCGAGACTTCAGACAGCAGTTACTTATGTAAACGTCTTCTATCACCCCGAGCTACTGGACCAGACAAGTTGACTTGGTTTCTTGGTGCTTTTCACTCTTTACTTTCAACATTAGCTTTCAAAACTTACTGCGTCAAATGAGGATCGAACCCAGATCCTCGAGACTTCCAGACAGCCGTTTACTTATGCCCGTGGACGAACCCTCTACGCCACCGAGTCCCTGTCGCATTAGAGCTTTTTCTCCGGGCGCTTTTATCTCTTTGCTTTGGGTTTTGGACTTCAAAACTGACTGAGCCTCGATAAGGATCGATCCCACAACCCCAGAGTCCCCAAGCAGTCTTCTATCACCCCGAGCTACTGGACCAGACAAGTTGACTTGGTTTCTTGGCGCTTTTCACTCTTTACTTTCAACATTAGCTTTCAAAACTTACTGTGTCAAATGAGGATCGAACCCAGATCCTCTAGACAGCCTTCAACCACTTTGAACTTACGCCCGTGGACGAACCAACCACATCTCTTCGCTTTGAGCTTTGGAGTTTAAAAATTGACTGAGCCTCAATCCAACAACCTTGGAGCCTCCAAGCAGTCCTCTATCACCCCAAGCTACTGGACCAGACAAGTGGGTTTGGTTTCTTGGCGCCTTTCACTCTTTACTTTCAACATCGGCTTTCAAAAATTGACTCCATCCAATGAGGATCGAACCCAGATCCTCAAGACCGCCGAGCAGGTCTCTATCATCCAGAGCTACCTGATGAGACACGTGAACTTGGTTTCTTGGCGCTTTTCAGTCTTTCCTTTTAAGGATCAGCTTTCAAAACACACTTCATCACTTAAGGCCCGAATCCAGCTTCTTGAGACCTCGAAGTAATCCTCTACCATCCTGAGCTAATGGTCTGGAGACTTTGAAGGTCACCCGAATGTATTGATTAGCAGAACGAGACAAAAACACACTGGAAGGGGAGTCTTTGTCCCCCACAGCGTTCAGGTAGCCTCGCGCTGTAGACGCCACGTCATAAAGTTTGAACCCACATCCTCAAAACTCCTGAACCGTCTTCTAACACTCTGAGCTATGCGGTTTGAGACGCTGGGTTAGGGCCTTTCGCTTTTTCCTTTGGACGTCCGGCTTCAAAACTCAAAGATTCGAGGGAGCATCGAACCCACATCCTCAAAATACTAATAAAGATATCTAGCGTCCTGAGCCACTGGACCAGGGACATTGGGTTCACCATTTTGTATGACATTATCCAAGAATCAAGGATCTAACCCATAATTCAAACTCTTTGGAAGAGTCCAGGGCCAGAGACAACAACAGAATCATTTTTAAAAGCTTTTCAGTCTTTCAAAAGTCACTGAGTTGCCCGGGGATCGAACCACAACCTCAAAATTACAGCAAAGTCTTCTAACACACTGAGCCACCATATCTGCTCTCTTCGGAGTTTCTCTCTGAGCGCTTTTCAGTCTGACACCTGAAGCCACTGAGCAAAAACAATCAAAGTGTAATTTTTAAAGCTTTTCAGTCAGATTTCCATGAATTTGTGCGCTGACATTTCCTCTAGCGCCACCATGAAGTTGACATTTTTGGCTTTTAGTGAAATAAATGTCACATTTATTTGATACAAACTGGGTCACTGAGAGGCTGTTTGGAAGTGTTGAAATAGGAAAAGAACTACGTGGCAGAGTAGGGTGTTGTACTACCAACCTTGTGGTCATTAACTCTGGTGTCTAACCTCTAGGCTATTCAACCACAGCTCTGTTACCTTCACCTGAAATTTACCTAACGGTGTTAGACTTGGTAGACCGCTGTTGATGTGGAATAGACACTGTAAGACTATGCCAATGACAGTTTTTTGTTTAGTATAAAATATATAATTTAGGAGCACAAAATGTTTGTTTTTTTAAATAACAGCACCTGTGGCGTCCATAAACATGGAGGAGGTGCCATGTCGAACCCAAATCCTCAGAACCTCTAGTCAGTCTTCTTCCACCCTGAAGTATTTGATCTAAGACACTTCACTTCTCTATTTTAGAGCTTTTAACTTTTTCCTTTGGACATAAGACTTCAAAATTCACAGGTTAGCGTGAGGACCGAACCCGCGGCCTCATAATACCTGACGTAGGATCTAACAACCTGAGCCACTGGACCACAGATATTGAACTCGTCACTTTGAAAGCTTTTCAGTCTTTCCTCTGAGTTTCGGACTTTAAAAGTGTTTGAGTCGCTCGGGGATCAAACCGCAACCTCGAACTACTGCTGAGCCTTCGAACACGTTGAGTCACCATGTCTGCCCTCTTATGTCTAAGCTTTGGGTGTTGGACTTCTAAAGTAAAGGAATCATCTGGGGATCGAACCCATGTCCTCAAAACACCCAAAAAGTCATCTAGCAGGTTGAACCACTGGGCCGAAGAGACTGAACATTTCATCTATAAATCTCTTCTGGGTGTTGGATGTCACAGTTCATAAGATTACCCGAGAATCAAACCTACAACCTAGAACTCTTTAAGGGAGTCCACTAACGCTTCAAGCTACTGAACAAGACACAATGAAAGTCTCATTTTTAAAGCTTTTCAGGCAGATTTCCATGAAATTGTGAACAAGTGAGCCCCTGACATCTCCTGTAGCGCCACCATGAGGTTGATATTTTTGGCTTTTAGTGACATGTGGTTCAGACATTCATGTTCCCCTCAGGATGAATTGTAGTCCTTTTGTTGTTAATTGGTTGAATATCATCCGGGGTAATGTCGGATATGTTGGATAACGTTTGTCGATCAAACCGACAACGAGTTGGTCAGACGGTGTTAATGTCGCCAGCTCCTCCTCCTCCTGAATTATCTCTCTGTAAGAAGTTCGGCTTGTTTGTCTTCTTTTAGAGTTGTTAATGAGGTGTCTGCTTCCAAAGCTCTCTGTTAAACTAAAAGTCTGAACCCTCAACCTTCCAGTCTGAAGTCAGCAGTGCAACTCTGTTGGACTTCAGTGACTTCAGTCAGGATTTCAAACTCCGCTGGTTGCAAAAAGAAGTCCATGAGAGAATGAGCGTACCTCTCAATTGATTTATTACCTCAGTAAACAGTTTCCTAATGAGTTTATGGTCTCAGAAGTCTTCTTCAATACAGCATGATGTTCATGTTTGAAAATGATGGTCCCATTTAGAGTAAAATAGACGATAAGAACTGTATGCTTTATACCTTGAACTTTGACCCTTTCACAGTGTTTTCAGTTCATTAAAGGTAATTGTAACGTGAATAACGCATGCACCTTGCGTACCAAGCTAGCTAGCACTTCTGGCTCCAAAAAACCAAGATGGCGACTGCCAAAATTCCAAACTTGAGGCTTCAAACCAATGGGTGACGTTGCGGTGGCTACGTCCACTCCTTTCATACAGTCTGTGGTCAGGATGCTAACGCGATCACAGTGACTACAATACTGACTGTGTTGTCATGTTCGCCATCTTAGCGTAGGGTGTGTTAGCATGCTGACATTTGCTAATCAGCGTTAAACTTCATCCTGAGGGGGACGTGAATGCCGGTATCAAAGTTCCTTCAGTAGATATGGAGACCCTGCTGAGAAGATGGCACAAAGAGAAAGAAAGCAGGGAATTAAGGCAGTGACCTTTAGCATCTCAAACAGATACCTGCAGTGTCGTCTCAACTCAGTCGTTTTCCACCATCTTGTACAAACTCTGGTTCTCTATTAAAGCTCCCTTTGTATCTCACTGAGCTACACTGCTGGTGTTATTGTGTTTGTTTGTAGTTTTATTTCAGCTTTTGACACAAGAATATGAGAAATAAAGAGCACTGGGACTTGAACCACCAATCTTACAATACTTTTATTATTTGTAATATATGTACAAAAAAGAAAAGGTACAGAGACACAAAGTGACCACATGCAGCTGCATCGCAATCCAGCAATGAATATTTTCATCGTTTTGTCTTTAAAATGTCAGAAAATAGATATAATATAAGATACATTCAAAATCCTTTCATCCGTCCAACAGTCCAAAACCCAAAGATCTTCAGTTTACTGTCGTATGTGACAAAAAACAACAACACATAAAATCTTTACTTTTAAGAAGCTGGAACCAGCAGATGTTTGCCATTTTTGCTTTTGCTAAAACGATTAAGCGATTACAGTTTCTCTCGATTGCTAAGACACGTTTCTTGAAAGCTGCTCTCCTTTTCTCCAAACTGTGAACACGAAACACAATTTTCAAGCTACATTCACAAAACCTCAGACTCTTCTTGCAAAAAAGAAAACTTTCACCTCAAAACAGTTCAATCTGTGCTCAAAACTGAACTGTGTTGTCAAATCGTGCCCCGAGTCAATCAAAATTAAAAACACTACTGAACAGCCTCTAAACACTACGTAGAAAAATAGAAAACACAATGCTCAGGACACGAAGCTGGAGAAATAAATGTTTATTGTTCACTGTAGGCTAAATGCATGTTGCAAAACAAAACAAACCTGTGCATTTAGCACTTGGACAAAAAGACAAAACAGAAATCTTGTGCGTTTGCTGCTGGTGTACAGGAAGCCCATGTAAAAATACAGTACAGAAATATACATGAATACCAGGCCTACAAACAGTTAGACCAGCCCTCCGTTACAATACTGCAGTATATTGGTACAGTGATGTACTGAAACATATATTTACTTACTGTGGTACAGTATATAGCATGTCATACATCTGTCTGTCAGCATTTACATACTGTACTATAATGTCAAAAAAAGGTAATTACCTGTCCTCTTCTCTAAATCTTGGGATTATGGTGGACACAGTGAACCTACTGATGTTTGGTTGGACCCTTTGTCCAGCCTCCCTCATGCTCACACCACGGACAGGAACCTGGTCCGTCCCAGTCGCTCTGATTTCATCAGATATTACTGTTCCTGGTCTTCGCATTGTAGGGCCTCACAGACCGGCGCTCTCTGAACTGGCTTACTTTACATGTTCCCTCACATCATTCGCCACAAGTGGGATCGGTTTTGAGTTGTTGTGTTCAAGTGGGGACATCTGTGCTTTAATTGTGTTTGACTTTTGTCACCTGTGCTCACCGTCATGCAGCATCGCAGTGAAAATGTGTCGGCGAGTTGTGTCTGAACAGGTGAGAAGTGCTGATGGTTTTGCCAAAAGAGCGATTGATTCAGTCAGCTGGGTTCAGGCAGCTGAGCGTTTGGTTCAGACAGTAGGGTTTAGTGTTTTAGCAACTGAGAAAAACTGTATTTCACTCTTTCCTTTCAGCATCAGCATTGAGGATCGAACCCAGATCCTCGAGACTTCCAGACAGCCTTCGACCTCTTTGAACTCACGCCTGCTGATGAACCGACCACGCCACCGAGCCCCCTTCACCTTTTCTCCGGGCGCTTTTATCTCTTCGCTTTGAGTTTTGGACTTCAAAATTCACTCCGTAAGGATCGAACCCACGACCTCAGAACCACCAAGAAGTCCTCTACCACCCGGAGATACCGAACCAGGCAGGTGAGAGCTCTTTCTCTGAGCTTTTCACTTCTATAATAAATCTGCAATGTTGCCTTCTGGTAGTTCGACCCCCCGGTTCTGATCATTTCCCCTCGTTTTGATAGAGGGGGTTCAGGCTTCTTGTTGTTCTCGTTGTGTTTCAGCCCTTTCTTCCTTGCACCTTCATCTTGTTCATCTTGTAGCCGAGCAGTTCACGTACATTTAGTTCGTTACCTTAAAATAAACCATTTTTATCTACCGAGGGAGCGGGTCCCCTTCCCTGGAGGCCGCCATGTTTGTACAGTAGCCCCGAACGGAAAGCGTTTCATTTTCAGGTCGCCGGTGTTTGTGCGTTGTGCTACACATTTAAACGTACACTAGTTCTGCTCAAGCACTCAGTTTCAGTTAAGTCTCATATACGTTTATCTATTTATAGGAAACTTTAAAACAACCCCAGGTTTCCTTCACGATTGAAGCATCACCTGTTACTAACTCGACGTCTTTCTGTCCCTTTTCCGCGTTCAGCAGGTACTTCTGCCTCCGGAGCGGCAGTGTTTTGGACTCGGAAAGTCGAACCGGACGCTGCACGGCTGCTGTCTTACCGAGTCCCCTTCGCAGTGGTGCTGTCTCTGCCTGATCGGTCACGGCAACTTCACTCTTTAAAGATGTTTCAAAATGACTACATTCATAATAATACCAATATCACAAGAAAATCTGAATATTTCACTGCATAGAAATTTTTGTTTGATTTATTTCCATAAATTACAAATAAATGAAAAATATTAACAACGCTTATGAGACGAGGATGACGTTAGACTTTCGCTGCCCCTGCTTCTATCTTCTCCTGTTACTTCAGGAATGTGTCTTCTGCTCCGGGTGCTGGCGACGAGCAGGATTCGAACCCAGACGCTGCTCCGCACGCTTTGGGACTTCAAAATTGACTGAGCCTCGATAAGGATCGAACCCTCAACCACAAGACTCCCAAGCAGTCCTCTATCACCCAGAGCTACTGGACCAGACAGGTGGATTTGGTTTCTTGACGTTTTTCAGTCTTTCCTTTAAACATCAGCTTTCAAAATACACTCCAACACCTGGGAATCGAACCCAAATCCTCAAGAACCCCCAGCAGTGACCTAACAGCCTGAGCTAATGGGCTGGAGTCCTTTGAACAGTCCTCTGTGTAGCACTCCTTCAATCGACTGGCTTTAAGACTTTAAAGTAGACCCTCGACACACTGCTGGACAGCTGGACTCTTTCATCTGGACACCAGCTCCAAGCTCCTTCGGTGAGTTTATCTGCTGAGGAATAAGATGTTGGGCGAACATGTCCTATACACTCGTTTACTAAACAAACGCTGCCATCTGCTGGCTTCCTGTCGCAACACATCGAGCCTGTTGCAGGAAGTCTTGGCGTCCTGTTTGACAGCAGTTTATGTTTTGAGCAACTTCTCAGCTCGTCCAATCATGTTTCTATCTCCTCAGAAACAAAAATCTGATCTATTTTAAATCTTAGTGATGCAGAAACTGTTGTTCGTGTTTTTATCTCCTCACGTCTCGATTACTGTAACGGCCCGTTCACTCGTCTTAATCTAAAACTCTGACAGACTGCAGACTGTACAGGACTCAGCTGCTCGGCTGTAAGTCTGAACCAGGTGCGACCACGTCACACCTGGTTCAGACTCTTTACATCGGCTCCCTGTTGGTTTCAGGACTGATTTTAAGATCTTGTTGATGACTTTTAAGGCTCTTCATGGCTCCAGACTGTATCTTAGACCTTGTAATCCCTTATGAACAACCTGCCCGAAGACATCAGGCTGTCTGAGTCAGAGTCTTCGTTTAAGTCTCGTCTCAAAACACATTTTTATCAGAAAGCAGATCCTGATTTTACCTGAACTGTTTATTTTATTGCTTTTATGTATTTTATTTCTTTATATTTCTCGTTGTCTGTACTTGTTTTGATAAGTGCTCTATGAATAAAGTTTTATTGTTATTATGCGACACAATTATACACATTTGTGAACATGAAACAAGAAAGCAGTGGTACGCAGCCTTTTTATTTATATTCAGGTACTTTAAAGAGGAGAAAACAAACGAGTATTCACCTAAAATGGCAGATGAATCAATCTGAAAAGGCTGAACTGGGAAACTTTGTTGCATCGTTTCTTAACAATACACCGAATATTGATAGTTAACACTTCCAATAATCGACCAGTAACAGCGACCAGTCAGACCACAAAGTATCATCTGTTGTTGGAAGCTTCGGGAACAGACGGCTCATGACTGAATGAATGAAAACAATAAAATAAAAGATACATACATTAAATATTTAATTAGTGCAGTCTTCTTCCAAAATCTACAGGGTTTGTGAACAGATTTACCTCTGACCTCAGATCAGTCAGACATGTTAAACAGGAAACACTACGGTGAGCGAGCGGTCGGCTTCAACGCGTCGCTTTACCGCTGGACGTCTCCGACAGGCTAATAGACGCACAGGTCGGGGAACTTCATCTCGTGGAGCGGCGTTGAGCGAGGCGGCGAGTGTCCAGACGGAGACGGAGGAGGACGTATGATCAGATCAAAGACCCGATCCAGTTTAGACTGAAGCAAAGAGGCCTGGAAAGAGAGAAACTTTGTTTACACGAGTGTCAGAGAAATGAAAAATGCTTCAGATTATAAAGTTGAACTAATATTTCATGCCGTCAGCTCGAGTTCCTGCCGACTAACTGACCTCAGAGGTCAGAGGTCAGAGGTCACTCACCCTGGCTCCGCAGTGAGCGGCAATTTCCTCAAATGGAGCCGTCTGAAACCTCTCCACCACCTGCATCCTCCTCCTCCTCTCCTCTTCCTCCACCCCCCCCCTGTCCTCTGCACACGGTAAATAAAACTCATCTCACTTTTAAAATACAAACAAGCTGCTGCACATTTCCACGTCGACTTCTGATTTTACAACAGACAGACAGACAGACAGACAGACAGACAGACAGGCAGACAGGCAGACAGACAGGCAGACAGACAGGCAGACAGGCAGACAGACAGACAGACAGACAGACAGGATTAACAGACATTTCTTTGTGTTTAACAGTGTTGATGGGAAACTACAACATGGATCATCTGAGTCCAGTGATTTGAAATCAATCACTTACCGATCGCGTTCTTCAGAGTCTCAAAGGTGAT